>NW_016690308.1:343598-355615 GCF_001604755.1 Lepidothrix coronata | reverse complement strand
GTTTCAAACAGTTTACATTGTAAGTGAAAAAAAATCACATGAGAAATTCTCCTTTTTCTTAGCATTTTTCCCACTTTTTTTTTTTTTATATTTTAAAGCTTTGAAAGGAAAATAATTTTACTAGTTGTCAGCCAATAAATGCTTGTTCAGCAAGTAATGAATGTACTATTTTCTAATTAAACAGTTTCATTATAGGCAGCAGCTTGTTGCTAATGATCAATAAATCCCATTGAGGAGAAAACACATGAGAAATTCTCCTTTTTCTTAGCATTTTTCCCACTTTTTTTTTTTTTTTATATTTTAAAGCTTTGAAAGGAAAATAATTTTACTAGTTGTCAGCCAATAAATGCTTGTTCAGCAAGTAATGAATGTACTATTTTCTAATTAAACAGTTTCATTATAGGCAGCAGCTTGTTGCTAATGATCAATAAATCCCATTGAGGAGAAAACATTTTAATCAGTAAGTCGTGTCCTCTGAGTGTCAGCCACTCTATAAACTCACAAGATACATATATATGTATAGATATACGTATGTGTGTGTATATATATATATGCATATAAATATAAAAATCGCATACTCTTTCTGGGTGATATGTACAGTCAGAATAACATTACAGCATAAATACACAGGGAATTTGTATAAAGTTTCTCTAATTTGAGAAGCCTTGAGCAATTCTGTTTTTTTTCGGGGGAGGTTAGGGGTGGGGAGGGGGGAAAGAATAAAGAGAGTTTTCACTTCAAGGAACGAAGAGTAGTCCCCTTAAGTTAGAATCTAATTACATACAAGATTTAAAGGCAACAAAATGCCCAGAGGAACAGCCCTATGTTATACACCATAGACATGGGGTTAAAAGGGCAAGAGAGCATGATTATAATAATACTTATATAGTACGGTTCATTCCCTTATAGCACTTTGCAACCAGAAAGTCTTACAACACCCCTGTGAGGTAGGTAAGTATTATTATTCCCATTTTACAGATGGGTAAACTGAGGCACAGATAGGTTAAATTATTTGCCTAAAAATCATGTAGTAAGAATCAGGAATAGACCCCAGGAATCCTGATGGCAAATCCTCTGAATTAACCAATAGACCACTCTCAAGTGAATGCCTGAGACACCTCTCAATGAATGGAGAGAATATTATTAGCCCATATTTACACAGATACATTGTCATCCTTTTGACATGTTGTCTTACATATTCTGACTTGTTTAGAGGACAGATAACAATGGTCATAGATAAACTTGACTGTAACATGTTGTTTTAATTCTTGTTGCCAACCCCATGTGGTTTTTGACTCCTATACAACCTGGGATGTAACTAAATGTTAATGACAATACACCTTAAATACATTCTTGAAATCTTTGCTTCTCCAAGGTGAAAAGCACAGTTACTCTTCCTTAAAGTGCAATGGCTCATTACAGAAATCTCAAGATTTTCCATGAAGTCCAACCAAACCCAAGTACAATCAGTCTGAAAGTGAAAAAGAAAGAACTTGTCTGTAGTGATGGACTTGTCTCTATATTCCATAAATAATTTCTCACATTCTATCGAGGCTGAAAGATTAATAATAAATAATAATCTATGTTAGCACGTAAAACCTCTAATACTTTTCTACAGCCACACATCCACCTTTCACCCCATTGTCATTTCTTTGGCCTGAAGCTGAGGGACACATCAACTGTAAATATTACTTTGCCTACAGGAATGAGGATATATCTATTATCTAGTAGATTCTTTTTATTGGTTCCTGTATTTCTTGTCCTTCCCCAGAAATCTAACTGTACCATCTGAGAAAATGAAAGATGGACACTGAGTAAACAGGATTCAAAACCTCAAAATTTATGTACAGATCCAGAGGCAATTCCCCTCCCACCTTCTCGATCACACTGTCACAGCCGTTCTGTGCGGCCCAGTTGGCATTGATTGATTATTATTATTATTAGTAGTAGTAGTATTTTTGTGAGCAATATTGATGCACAGAGATCCCAGTAAGGCTGCTTAGCTCAGTGTTCCTGGGGAAAACATATCCTATCCCACTACCTTAACAGAAACTTTGCCAGCATAGATGGTGCTTTGGAGCACTACACACAAACGTGATGCGCTACTTCTATGGCGAGTTTGATTGCGGATTTCAAAGCAGAATCTTGAAACATACTAAAAAATTAGTGCTTTTATTAACAGTTTTACAAACAGGATCCATTACTGTCTAGTTTCCTGAAGCCATTTCTCTCATTGTTTTGACATCATTTGCTGTTCTGGTGGTTTTTTTGTGTGTTTCTGCTGACGTGCAGCTGCAAGTCCCAAGAGGGAGGGCTTAGTGTAATAAACAGTTTAAATGTTGCTAATTTGATACTTTTATTTGCAACAACTTTCCTCTTCAAGCGATGGGGATCCCACAAGTTCCTATTACCTTAACTCAGAGTTCATCATGAAGAGTGTAAGGATCAATAATCTCCATGGAAAAAGAGACTTTTTTTTTTTAAGTAAAAAAATATCAAATATAACAAATTTATGAAAGACCATTCACAACATATACAGTAAGTGTTACATTTTGCTACAGCAGCTGTGATATTTTTTTTTTCTTTTTAGAATGCAAGGTCATACATCGCCATAAGTAAACACACTAATATGAGTAAGACCTTAAATGAATTTATACAGCCAGGCTTTATCTGTGGATAGATATACACTGTGTTTACTGTTTTACAGTCTAGCCTATTCTTATTCACACCATTGATATAACAGCTATGACCCTGCAAAGATTCTTCCTGTGCATATATAAATATAAATATTGAACCAAGTCAAAAAGAGCAGGGTCAAAGGTTATACGACTTATTAGACTCCTGTAGTTAAGGGTAAAAACTCCATTGTTTCTTTTGCAACTAATTTTTAATAAGAAGGCTGCTTCAATCGTTGTGTAGTTACAGCATTACATTCTGTAAACAATATTTTAAAGCATTCTAAACAAACATTTAAACAATTGATTCCTTATCGTTGTCCGGTGAGAGAAGACAATCCATAGCCTCGTCGCTTTTGCTCACGTCCGTTATCTTCAGCTGGAGATTATCGCTCGTGCCCCTGGTGACGCTGTCGTAGGATGGAGGGAAAGAGGTGGAGGACAGAGTTTCGGATTTGTCTATTGGCCTGCCGTAGTTCTCGTTCATCATGAACGCAATAAGACCCTCCTTCTCGGGTGCATCGTCCTCGAGGATGCTGCTCTCCAAAGTTCTCTGCCGGTACAAGTAAGATGCCTGCTTCATGGAGCGCCGGAACAAATGTCTCCTGTAGGCCCTCTGGATGACGATAGCAGAGACCTCTTCTTGTTTCCGCCTGAGAGTTGTTGTAATCGGTTCGTAAGAGATCTTAGACGGATTCGCCGCCATGAACTTTTCTTCCATCTGTATTTTAAGGGCATCCATCTCTCCGGATTCTCCTAGCACCCTTTTCGTAAAAGCAAACAAAATATCCAAGCAATGGATCCTGTCTCCGCTGACCATGGGCAGGTCCATCGCTATGAGTTTGATTTTGTTTGGTTTCGCTATGCGCAAAGGTTCTGATAGCGCGTCTGCAAAGTCTGAAAGTGCAGAATACTCAATAAACTGAGTGGCTTCAGGGTCAAACTTCTCCCAGATTTCATAGAACATATCAAAATCATCCTCGCTTAGAGGCTCTGTACTTTCCTCAGTGGCTACACTGAAGTTCTCTAAAATAATGGCTATATACATGTTTACAACAATGAGAAATGATATAATGATATATGTAACAAAGAATAAAATCCCTACAGCAGGGCTTCCACAGTTTCCCTTTGAACCATTTGCATTAGGAAGGTTTGGGTCGCAATATGGTGGTCCAGTGTTTAAAATAGGGTTGAGAAGACTATCCCATCCAGCTGACGTTGTGATTTGGAAGAGACAGAGCATGCTGTTAGCGAAGGTTTGGAAGTTGAACATGTCATCAATCCCATGCTCCTTCTTAACATAGGCAAAGTTAGCCATGCCAAAAATGGCATAAATGAACATGACCAGAAAAAGCAAGAGGCCAATGTTGAACAGAGCAGGTAGGGACATCATTAAGGCAAACAGGAGAGTTCGAATTCCTTTGGCTCCCCGGATGAGTCTTAGGATCCGGCCAATCCGAGCCAAACGAATGACTCTGAAGAGTGTGGGAGAGAAGAAATATTTCTGGATGATGTCAGAAAGTACAGTGCCTTGAAAAGAAAAGAGACAAACAGCGAGTTAGTACATGGAAAATAATCCCAGGCTTCCCTTTAAAGCCATCAGTCAGGATTATTGAGAAAATAAATGAAAAGTTCCCCAGACTGGAAGGCCTGCAATAAAGGGAATGGCATTGTTGGTGCTTTGATGCCCATTTGATCCATACAGACTGTGTTGACATTATGAGCAAAGAATGGTAGTGGCAGTTTCAGTAAGGGAAAGTTTTCCTGTTGCAGATGATAAACCAGGACCAACTGAGATAGGACACAAATAACTGCAGCTTTTGGCCATGACCCACCTGAGAAATTTATCCTGAGTGCAGATGGTCAGAATTTTTCTGACATGACCACATTTTTGTCTGTAAAATATTAGTGAGTCAGCACTGAAGTGCTGGTGTGCTGGGCCTGTTTTTCTGAGCCATCACTGGAACAGTGCAGGTTTCTACTGTGCAGCCACTTGGCTGGTTGGATGTTTATAAATTTTTCCAGTTTCCCTGATGGGCTGGGAGGGGATTAAGGTCTAACAACATGAGCTTGCATCCCTGTAACTAAACTCTCCCAGCAGAAACAGAGCCCTTGGTGCAGACTGTCTGATGCCAACAGTCTCTGGCTGCACTGAGCTGTGCTGAGCTCATGTGTCCCACCTGGAAGAGGGTTCCCTGGCATGGACCAAGGCCTCTGACACTGAAATGACATGGTTGATCACAGGGAGCACTATGACCAACGTGACACCTCTGGTTAATTGACTGCTATGGGCATACCCAGGGCACCTAGCATCAAGGTTCTGATGACAGCTGCATGGCAGTAATGTTCCCTGGGTGACCCAAATCTGTGAAATCCAGGCCGTTCAAGGCCCCCAAAGCACAGGCTGCTCTCTGGGCACTGGAGATCTGCATTGGCACCTTGCAGGTTCCCTGGTCCATTTAGTGCAAAAAGAGCATCAGTCAACAAGAGGTCTCTGTTTTCCTAACATGACACTTTTTCATTTAACTCTTCCCCCCTTCAAAATGGAAGCTTTCTTTTGGAAGAGCTGAATTTCTGAGCTCCTTTTGCTCACTGGATCAGCTGACCATCTTCCAGTTGCTACTTTATTTCCAACTGTAATGAAAACAATTTTGGTAGGATTTCAAACTCACACTTGAACTGCACTTCTGTAGCATTTAATGTATGATCTGGGGTTGGGGCTGCAGAACAGCAAAAAGCACAAACTAACAATAAAATTGTGCCTTTCTGTTTCATCCCTTGGATATATGAGGGTGCAGAGCTCTAGTGACAACGGGGCTGAGAACAGCCAGACTCACTGCACTGCTCAAACCTGCCCTGAAGGACTATTTCATACTGTTGTAACAAAAAATAAATAGCAAAACAATAACAATCCACACATGCCCTTTTTCATGTGGCTTTTTTACTTCTCTATCTTTGGCTGTTACACAGGTGTTAAGTGTATGTGGTGGGCCAGTTCTGGACCGTGTTTTATCACCATAAGGGTGTTCAGGTATGATAATAAAGATATGATAATAAAGGTATGATAAACCTCATAATTTTGCTGATCACACCAGTTATTGTTTGGCAGTGCTATGTTAGATTAAAATTACATACTAAAAAAAGTGTGTTTAAGATTCAGTTCTCTGAGCTGATAGAGTACATTACCGCACAAAGCCTTTAACTTTGTCAATAAGTTTTATGTCTCCCTTTTTAACTTTGGAGTTTTGGGTGTGAAAAGCCAGGGTCACCTACCTACGATGGACAGAATCACGACCACAAAGTCAAATATGTTCCAGCCATTGGTGAAGTAGTAGTGTCGCAGAGCCAGCATTTTGAAGATGCACTCTCCAGTGAAGATGGCAACAAAAAGCATGTTGATTTTATGGAGGATGTTGACTTTTTCTTGACTTTGGTCATCCGTTTCCACCATCATGGTAACCATGTTAAGGCAGATGAGAATCATGATGGAGACATCAAAGGCTTGTTTTGAGACGACATCAAAAATAAAACCTTGGTATTTGTTCTGGGGGAAAGGAGAGGGTTTAGTTAGGAAAATTGAGCTGTGCCAAAATGACAACATAATTGTCTCCTAATTGATCAGAAAGTAGAGGAAAACAGGCAATATGCACTGCTTCTGATGAGAACTTCATAAACTTAAAGATGGTGATGAATGGTTTTATGATAGAGTTTTCAAACCCATTTACTCCTAATGCTTCTTGAAACTACTGAAAACAAGACACTGGACTGTGGCCATGAATTTATTCAATGCAGGCAGGTGGCCACCGGAATAAGTAAATGGCATATGTAAATTGGAATTTTAGTAAATGCTGCAGAACAGTGGGAATTTGTACCACAGGTCAATGAACTTGCAAATATCATCCAAAATCAAAACATATAATTACAAAGTGCCTTTCATCTGGGAGCAATAAACCTTCCTATACTAAAAAGTTGAATTGCATTTATTCTACTAAAAAAACATTCAGCTATTACACAAAGTTTAACTGAATTATGCTGTTCTTACCAGTGGCCTTGGGATTGGCTTTTGAGGTTTCTTAGATCCCAGCTTTTTCATTGCATTATAGTACTTTTTCTGTTCTTCTGTCATAAAAATGTCCTGGCCACCTAAGTATAGGGTGAGAACAACACCATTACTTTTGACGAAGAGAACTCCACTGACCCACTCCAAAGTTCAAGGCTGTATACTCTCCCATTTCATTTTCCTTTTAATATAGCTTTCCTCAAAATATCTAAGAAGGTGAGCTGGTTTTGTCTGGGATAGAGCTAATTTTCTCCACAGTAACCAGGATGGGGCTATGCTTGACTGGTGTCTAAAACAGTGTTGATAACACAGGGATGTTTTTATTGCTGAGCAGGGCTCACACAGTTTCTCAAGGCCTTTTCTGCTTTTCTCTCACCACCCTACTCATGAATAGGCTGGGGGTGCACAAGGAACTGGGAGCTGACACAGCTGGGACAGCTGAGTCCAGCTGACCAAAGGGATATTCCATACTGTGTGGCACCATGCTCAGTATACAAAGCTGGGGGAAGAAGACGGGCAAAGGGGGCATTCAGAATGATGGCCTTTGTCTTCCCAAGCCTCCATTCTGTGTGATGGAGCCCTGCTTTCCCTGGGGATAGCTGAACACCTGCCTACCCATGGGAACTGGTGGATTGTTTTGCTTTGCTTGTGCGTGGCTTTTGCTTTCCCTAACAAACAATCTTTATCTCAACTCCAGGGTTTCATCGCTTTTACTCTTCTAGTTCTCTCCCCCACACCGTCATGGGAGCAGCGAGTGGGCAGGTGAGAGGTTTGGTTGCTGGCTGGGGTTAAACAACAATCTGATGGGTTTGTTGAGATGCGGTGCTGGGAGCTGCTCATCACATGGATGTGAGGGGCAGGAGGCAGAGAGTACTGCAGGCAATGATGGAGGAGCAGGACTCAGGTTCTGACAGCACTCAAGGTAGGTCCAGGGTGAGCGGGGGAAATAGAAGAACCCCACTCCTGTGTTTAGAGCCTACCAAGCAGTGAGAAATACAACTCCCAAGCCAGGTTGCTCCTCCCTGGCCCTTGCCAGGTACCTTGGGGCAGGTAATTGGTTGAGGAGAGCAGGATGGACTTCTTGGAGGGATGATGGTATTTGTGCACAGGGGACACCATGACGGTCTGTGCCTCTGTGTCAAAGTTTGTGCCAGAGACCCCCTCTGCCTGAAGCTGCCCTTCTGCTTTCTGTGAGGGAATCCCCCAGCCTATATTTTCAGGATGTTCATGCTATGGGGACATAAGGGACTGCTACAGCTGTGCCTTTGTAAAAATCCTGTAAGGTGGTTTTTGCAGTTGCTCTGCCACTGCTAATCTTGAGGCTACTGTGACAAAACCATTGCTGATAAATCTGTTCCTTGACCTGGTCTCTGCAGCAATCACAAGATGATATGTAGCATATGCAGTACTTATCTTTTTCTTTTGTTGGTTAAAATTGTCAATGATGACACCAATGAAGAGGTTCAATGTGAAGAAAGACCCAAAGATGATGAAAATCACAAAGTACAGGTACATGTATAAATTATATTCCCATTCAGGCTGTTCCTCGTACTGCAAAGGGAGAAGGGAAAATGTGAAAATTACACCATCTCTGCACACATCAAAATACTGATGCAGTTAAATGAGAACAGTCCAATAGCAATAAAAATTATAAAACGTGAAAAAAATGGTGTCACTCCCATGAACAGAGTCAGCTCTCCTCGATCTCTGAAGTTTACTATTGGCATCTGCACTGCCATAGTCATTTCAGCAATGTTCCACAAGACTGTCACAGTGATCACACTGCTCCAGAAAGTGCAAGGCCAGAATAAATCCTCTAAAATGTTCTCAGTTAGAACCCAGAAGGGGAAAAGAATCAACTTTTTGATTATTCTAAAACTTATATGGTCTAATGGAACCTATAAAAACCAGAACTGTGATCCAGTATAATTAAATGCTACTGAAAAAAACTGTATTTATAAGTACAATTTTTTTTTAATGAAGGGTGGAATCAAATAAGATCTTTTGCTGAATAACTGAGCAACGCAGGCCAATAACCTCAAGTCACCTCTACATTTGACAATGGTGCTCAGATTTGCCCCATCAGCAACAGGTATGCAAACAAGGTGCCAGGAACTTGCATTCCCAAAATGCTGTATTTTCTCAAGGGTAACCCATGAGTTTCATTCAGCATTAGGGAGGATACACATGTGTACATGTAGTACCAGAATAAATAAACATCATGAGCTATTTTCTGCAAAGGTACTTTTCTGCTTCTATGATGCCACGAGGTGTTCCCATCCCTTATTCCTCCATTTAAGCCTTGACTGCCTATCACTGAATTCAGCCTTGTCAAATTCCCAGTACCAGACAGCTCTCTCAAAAATTAACAGCAAGCGTAAACTTGTTCCTTTAATATTATTAATAGAGGAAAAGGAGAAAATAAGTCCTTCATAAAAAACAAACAAACCCATATGTGATTTAGCAAAGGAAATGCATTTTTCTTAAGGAAACCTGGTAGCTGTAGAGGATGCAGGTAAGACCTGGGCAGTCACCAGCACCCAGAGCTCCAGCACATCTCAAGCCAGAGTTTAAAGCTCACACCATCCTCTTGCCTTACCAGAAATCCCTCCATGCTCCTTCAGTGTAGAGCTGCATTTGTTTTAATCTCAAGGTTGTGATGCTTCAGTAGCAGCTGCAAAAAGTGAAGGTCTGCAACTGTCCCAGTCAGAATAATACTGGGACTGGCAACCTATATGCAATTTTTTTGTTGTGTTTATTGTTAAGCATCTTGAGTGCTGCAAAAGTCAATGGAAAAGGAAATGATTAATTTCCATGCAGGGACTTACCTCTCGTGAATCCACTGCTGCATACATAATATCCATCCAGCCTTTAAATGTGGCCTGAAAAAAAACCACATTATATATAAGCAAATTAAATAAGTACATCTTGAAATTAGAACATCATCTCTGTGCTGAACTTTCAAAATGCAATGTTGAGCATGTTCTTCACAATTAATGGACTGTCTGCCTTTTAAAGCAATACATATCCATGAGTTTATGTTCATTTGGATATTTAAAATCATTCCAGAATGTTTTTCTCCTGGATTTTCCCATTTGTGTTTCCTGATTTTCTGTACTTGTAGGGATAAGATAGAGGGCTTTAAAAGAGAATTTAAGAAGGAGAGAAAACATGGCAATTAAATCTTTGGAAGTTTTGACCTTAAGAATTTCAAGTAATGAAGAGATAACAGCTGCACA
Organism: Lepidothrix coronata; assembly: GCF_001604755.1. Taxonomy (NCBI): domain Eukaryota; kingdom Metazoa; phylum Chordata; class Aves; order Passeriformes; family Pipridae; genus Lepidothrix; species Lepidothrix coronata. Next base: position 345,641 of record NW_016690308.1, on the reverse strand, counting down.
TAAAACAAAGAGTGTTGTCCTGCACAAGTCCTGGTCCAGGTGAGATGGATCCCATGCATACTGCCTGCTCATACTGACAACTATGTTGTAGGATCCCACTGAAGCTTGGACTCTGCCCTCTTTTAAACCAGGACAAGTCAAGACAGTGGTAAAGCCCAGGGAGCTGCACAAATCACAGCTGATTTGAAAGGAGCAAAGTCAATCAACACTTGCTGTGAGCCTGGCCCTGGAAACTCGATCTGCTTTACTGGTCAGACTTTATTTTTCTTAAATCAGGGGGTTTAATTTTTCTTTAAAATTGTTTAAACAAGGAAGAATTCCACAGAAGTCAGTGTCTCTTACTGGAATCTTCAATGGAGAAAGAGCAGGGACAGAAATCTCAGGAGAAACACATGGAAGTGATTTTTACTATTCTGTAGCAAAACCATGACTCTTAGATCTCAATATAAGCATCTTATTAGACATAGCCTGATGCCAAACACACTTGGCATTAGGTCTGACTCTGGCCTAAGTCCCATTACCTTCATATTAGTTCTCTAGTGTTGTTTCTCATTTGACTTCTGACCCATTTAGACTCACTCTGAATCTAACTCAGTGTGAGCAGATAACAAGGCATTTTTCATTTAATCAGATTTACACTAGCATGCATGAAAGACCCACACCCCATATTTTTTTACATCCTACTGACACTTAGGTTGAATTTTCTCTTGTTGTGTGGGCACACAATTCCAGATAAGGCTAATAGGAATTTGGCCAGAGGTTCCCAGGAGAAACCCAGGCAGTTGTGCTGAGGCAAATCCAGTGATTTTAGAAATGCTCCACTATACACTCTCTCTTATTATATTAAGTCCTGGAGGTAATGATGTCTTCCCAGTTTCTTCTGAATGTTACTGAGCCAAAGGAAAATGTTGTACAAGAGGTCAATCATATTTCTCATGAGAGTATATATAAAACAATATTTGAAAGGCTGCACATTTTTATCTACTGGTTGAAAGAGATTAATGGACTCTCCCAAACGAGAATCCTTTGGAAAATCTCTTCCATGGTACCGTGTGTTAAAAACCACTTTAGATGAAAAGTATTTACAGGAACGATCAGCAGTTTTATTAAAACAAATAATTATTTGAACCTGTCATGCTTATACCCCTTATGTGTTGTAATATTTTCCTTTTTTGCCATTCTCTTTCTAATCTGATGAAAGGTTTTCTGGTGTCATTACAACCGCTTACAGCTTTCAGCTCAAAGTGCCATTCAGGAAGGGTGGACAGGATGAAATAAGAAATCCTTTCCCTGTGGTACAAAATGATATGATCTTAGCCTGTACTTTTCTCCCACTTGGGAGGAAATCTTTTCTCCTGAGTAGCTATTTTACCCCTCAACGTGTACCACAGACACGGGAGACTCTACTGCAAGGCACAGTGGTTTGTAGTGATAACAGATGATGAAGTGATCTGACAAAAATAAATATTAAGGGAATGAAGTGCTGTGATTTTCTGTTTTCCCCAGTTGTCCAACAGTAAGAGAATTAAAAATCCACAGGGTTTCTGGAAAGCTTCCCTAGACACTTCATCTGCAGAGGGTAAAAGATACTGAGAATGAAAGAAATATAACACTGAGAAAATAAATTATTTATCTGGAATTAGTAACCACTTACACTCTGGATAAGGAAGTGACAAAATCTTCATGGGAGTGCTTGTGATATTATCCTGCCTGGAAGCTATCCAGAGAAACACCATTTTCTACTGAAACTGTCATGTGATGAGATTATCTACCGATAAACTCGTCTTGGGATGGGATTACATTTTGTTATTTGACTGGTGGTTAGAGATGCAATGCAGTAAATTAGTAGAGAGGAGGATAGGTGGGATAGCACTGGTTGCCCTCAAATCAAACGGTGCCTTAAAATAAAGCAAGCCCTTAAATCTGCAAACTTTTGGGGGGTTGGTCTTATTTTTCTTTTTTTTTTTTTTCTTTTTCTTTTTTCTTTTTCTTTTTCTTTTTCTTTTTCTTTTTCTTTTTCTTTTTCTTTTTCTTTTTCTTTTT
>NW_016690308.1:327843-343588 GCF_001604755.1 Lepidothrix coronata | reverse complement strand
CTTTTTCTTTTTCTTTTTCTTTTTCTTTTTCTTTTTCTTTTTCTTTTTCTTTTTCTTTTTCTTTTTCTTTTTCTTTTTCTTTTTCTTTTTCTCGTTCTCTTTCTCTTTCTTTTTCTCTTTCTTTTTCCCTTTCTTTTTCCTTCTCCTTCTTCTTCTTTGTACATTTTGCATCCACTGTGAAAGTAAAATCAAGCATTGCAGTTCACAGAAGTGTAAGAGATTGTGTAACTCAGTAACTTTAGACACACGTTGCTGTCTCATGACCATTTTGTACCTGATTTATGAGCACAGTCATGACTTCCAACCTGGCAGGAGGGATTGCTTTAACTCTACAGCTCCTGCTTGCTGTGCTAGTCTGTGAGTGCTCCTCTTATCTTTCCATTCCTTATCTGGAGTCCCAATGTGACAAAGAGTTGGAGGACATATTCGATGGAAGTCCATTCTACCTAAGGAGAACCTTTCCAGGAAAGCCTGGATGCTACGTGAAAGTCCACTTGTTTCCTTGGTGTTTTTCAATAGATGGCTGAAATTTCAAAATCCATTGCAAAAAAATATGTGGAGGTGATCACAGAGTAGAAGGGAAGGATTCTGCAAGGGAAATGTAAAACTCCTACTGGAAATTTAAGACATTTCTTTGTTCAGCTCAAATATAGATTTATAAAACATAGATGCTGTGATCCTCTAAGCAAATCTGGGAATACAGAAAAGCTACTACTGAAGCACTGGGTTGCAGCAATAATTTTTTCCTGCTGGATTAGTGTTTTAAGAGTGTTAAATCTCCAGAAAAGTGAATCATCCTTCTTGCAAGTTAAAAACTTGTGATAACAAAGATCTTTTCCTCCCCATGAATGAGGCATTTTTCTTGCTTGCAGAGTGAGTGGAGGCTATCTCTTATTTAGCAACCTGTTGTGAGAGCCTGTTGTTAGAGAAGCTTGAAACTTGACTTCAGATGAATGTTTTCTCAGAGTCATTAATTCAAAGTGGCATGTTCAGAAAAACATGATGGACCCCAAACAAGGTAAGAAAAGAGCAGAAGACATTTGGGGCAAATTTCATGCGCTTTTCAACTACATTGTCAGAAACTATGCCTCTGGATAGCAATATCTCTTAAAGTTTCCATAATAGCAACTTCTCATTTTTTTTTCGAGTACACAGCAGAAGTGAAGACAGAACATTAGGCAGACAGGTTTGTTTTACGTGTTTCCAGTTGGATTTTCAGTCACATTCAGGCATCCAAAGGAAGATCAGAGTCACTTAGAGCGTGCTGCAGCAGCTGAAAATGTCAACAGTCAAAAGACAAGTCCCACTTAAAAGCTCGTATTTTGGATCCCGTAACCAAAACGCTTATCTCCTCACTGCTACGCTCTGCCCCAGTGTGCGAAGAGACACACAGATGTGTCTGTCTCTTCAGGAGAGCTGAGCTGTTAGCTGATCCCCTGCATTTCCCACGGTGGTTTGCTCATGAAATGTGACCCCATATGAAGGACGTTTGGCAAGGAGCACCTGTAACCGACATTCCTCGGCGGGAGTCTGGCAAAGGAGATCCAGATGTTTGGGCCCCTCTTCTGCAGGTGTCACCTTTACACTTTATTGCCTAAGACTGTCATTAGCAGCAAACATAAGAGCTCCAGGTGCAGGATTAAAGTTAAAATCAATCCCCTAGTGGCATCTGGCTCCTGCCCTTCCTCCTGGAAGAGGGAACCGGCACCTGCCATAGAAGCTGAGCGAGGTTTAGGACTCCCTTGATTCCTGCTATGATCAGTTTGTCCAACCTACCAGGTCCTGTTCTTGTGAAATTCCTTTTGTATTTTTAGAAAATTTACTTCTGTCCTACCCAATGCAGGTTTGGAAGAAACCTGCAGGGTCATCAAGTCCATTTTCAGTTGGAAAAGAGCAGTACTAGACTGTCCCTTCAAATGTGTGCTGAGATCCACCTTATATCCAGTTATGTTTCTTCTGCCATCACTGATCTATCCCAACAGAAGTGACTAGAGAAGATTGCTTCAGGATACTCCTTAGGCAGTGTCAGTTTATGAAAAGTTAAAGATTTTCAGAAAGCTGGAGCTTGAGTCTTACAAAAGAAATGGTGAAGGAATAACTACTACTTTGATGGAGTTTTTTCACAAAAAAAACATATGCATCTGTTATGCTGTCATAGAGGAATTGAGAAGCTTCAGGTAAGAAAAATATTTTAAACCTGGAAATTCCTGCTCATCTAGATTGGATGTTTAAACAAAAGACAAAGAAAACACCATATAGAACAGAAAATCTAATTAAAGATGTTCAAAGTGAATTAATCTACCCTGCATGGCTGGGCTGAATATCATAATTACATGCAAAAGATAAAAGCTCTTGCTCTCAGCAAGTTTATCTTTATGTCATGGAAAGAACCAAAAGTGGTTGCGCCCATTCTGACGTTTCTGCTTTCCAGAGGGTATGAAAGCAAAGGCTCGATGGATAATGGTCAGATGATCTCAAACTCAAGTGTTTGTGTACCAGGAATAGCACATATAAGGACAAGCATTTATACAAGAAAGAGAAACTGCTTCATGGAGCTGTTTCATGCGTCTGTGTCAGAGAAAAACAGATCTGGGAAAAGTAAATTTGCTTCATGGCAAGGAGGAGGGCTGGCAGGTCCAATGGGGACCTGTGTGTGGCTCATGCCCTTTTGGAAGGGCAGGAGGGGGCCCAGGGCAATACCCTGCCACGCTGGAAAGGATAGGTTCTGTATGTGACAACTGAATTGAGCTCCCAGCAAGCAATTTTTTATCCCAGAACTGAGGAATGCCATCACAGGTGTTTCAAGAAAGTAACCTTCCTGTCCAGGGATGTAGCGAGGAGTTTGTTTAACTCTGCATACAAAAAATGCAACACAGCAAACACTCCCAGTGCATATCCAGCCCTTGTCATCATTTGTCCTGAGAGCAAATTAGGAACAATGGAAATAAGCATCATAACCACTACTTTACATGAGGGTCCCACGGAATTGAAACAGAAAGCAATTTGTCTAAAATCACTCAGCAGTCCAGCAGCAGAGCCTGGACAAGAAGATGGCTCTATCCATTAGGTTGTGCTGTGTTACAACTCAGTGAATCTCAGTGCATACAACTCATTTATCCATGTTTTACGTTTGCTGCCTGAAGAAGGCTGTATAAGGCATCTACTTCTGCCTTTACAGACCAAATATTGCCACTGTCTTTGAACCTTGACAGTCTCTTCTCTGATATGCTCTTGCCACCTTTCCAGAGGGACCAAGCTGGGCGGAGTGTCAGAATTCTGACCACAGCCACCACCAGGTTCCATACTGAGGTTCAGTCTGACTCATTATACTTAGCTGCTGGAAATGAAGTGAGAAGCCAGAATGAGAGGCACCAGTTTCCTTCTTAAACACGGAAAATGAGCAGAGGTCTGTAAATTAAGATTAGGACTATGGCTTTATGCAATAACTTCAGCTGAGAAACTGAAGGCACGACTTCATTTTTTATCCCAGCAGGAAATAGTGAAATCCCAGGCTGTTCAGGAAGGCCACTGCACTCCATCTGCGTGAACAGTCCTTCCTGGACCAGGACTTTTTTTCTGGAGCTGAACTTTGCTCTGCATTACAATATTGCCAAAATGGTCTTTAATTCACCTCAATAGTCCAATCACCTCCCAGAGCACTATATTAGTGATGCAGCTGAAACTCAAATTAAAACCATTTGACTAATTTACCTGTCAGGAAAGGCAGTCTCCTGATGGGTAAGGATGAAAAACCCATAGAGGTTAAGCTGAGCCTTTAATCTGATGCTTTCAATGAGAACAAGCAACATTTGCCTATTAGTTTCTGGTGGTCACACTTACCACTTGTAGCAGTGCCAGGTACCCAGCACCAACATTATCGAAGTTAACTTTAACTTTTGTCCAGTAAAATGTGCCTGACACGTTATAGAGTATGCAGTCACTCATGTTGTTAATAATTTTAGAGTCTAAAGGCATGTCTCCTTCAGTCTTATTAATGCACTTCCCAAACTTCCCAGCAAACAGGTTCACTCCCATGATGCTGAAGATGAGCCAGAAGATGAGGCAGACGAGCAGAACATTCATGATGGAAGGGATGGCTCCCACGAGGGCATTGACCACCACCTTGGGGGAAATAGGAAAGGGAAAACAGAATTAATGTCAGCACTTGTATAGACACTCCGTTAACAAGCCGTTGTGTTTCACACATGACTATTTTTTAGCTTTTTTAATAGAAGAACTAATCTGTTGGCATCCCACCCATGGGATGATGTTTGTTCAAGAGGGATCTCTGAAATCAGGAGCAATCTGTGAAGTCATCTTGACCTCTCAGATCCTTCTGGATAATACACTTCAGTCAAACTATCATAATCAAAGAATTAATTGGAAAGGATGGGATGTATCACAGTGACTCGAAATAGAGAAAAAATACTTCTGAAATCTTCTACTCAACTCAGGCCTCTGTAGCCAGTGAGTTGTGAACTCTAGCTGTGACAAATTTTGCTTAATTAAATAATAACTGATTGAGACATACGGTAAGCCAGCTTTCCCTGTCTGATCAGTCTGCATGATTAGAACAGTGAAATCATTCTAATTTAACAAAAAAATTCATTATTTTTTTCCTGTGTCATGTTGTAATGTTCTGACACACTAATCCAGGCAGGGCTGTAAAACCCCTGTGTAAAATCATGCATAAAAATGAAAAGCAAAAGGAGCCTTTAAGGTGTGGGAGCGATGGCACTGGGAATGGACACAATTCTGAAGCCAAGCAAAAGAAACAAAGGTCAGACCATCTACAGACCCTCTACAGCTGTCAGGATTAAATATAGCACTATAATGCCACTACATCAACACGGCAAGAATCACATCATTTACTGTTTTGAGCATTAAGACATCTATGCATGTCACACTTTACATTAAATAATCAGAGAATCACAGAGTATCCTGAGTTGGAATGGTCCCACAAGGATCATCGAGTTCAACTCCTGGCCCTGCACAGGACAACCCTGAGAATCACACCATGGGAGACATTTTCTGAGGGAAGAACACTGCCACAAACACTACCACTATCCTCTTCTATGCCAACAAGGTTTCTCCATGTTCACAGCCTTTGGAGGCGCTGCCATTGCTGCCTCGCAGCATTGCTGCTGACACCAGTCCCTCAACACAAATTTGTCTCCATCTCCGTTTCACGTTTTGGAGATTAAAACCTGGTAAGGCAGCCACTCAGCCCTTCCTCTTCTCCATCTACATTTCTGAAACTGAGACAAAGGGATATTGATCCACAAAAATTAAATTTTATTCAGTTGTGAATCTGATTACGGAAAATGTCAGCTCTTCTTTTCTCTTGTGTTAGTGTCCAATTTTCTGACAAGCTAATAATGTAACATTCACTTCTCCATCATTTTTGCATTCCTGCAGAAGAAAAATACCCGGAGGAGTAAAATGGGTTTCATGCATGTGTGGCAGCAGCTTCATCTGCAGTATACAATACAACATTATGTAGATCTTCCAAAACTCGGATTTATATTTTGTGCATTTATGAATGAAGCTAATTTTCACACAGGAAAAGCTGTTTGACCAATTGTTTTGGTTTGTTTTTCTGTATAGGCCGATTCCCGATGACTTTTCTTGATTTTTTTTTTTGTTTGCTAATTTTATCTTTCAGTTTTGGATGTCAATCAATTTCTAACTTCATCATTTTTAGACAAAATTTACTGTGTTAACCAAAATGCCAAATAATTTCCAAATCAAGGGCCTTGGCTCTTGTCAAAGTAGCTTTCATTTGCTTCTCTGCACAGCAATATTTTTGTTCAATTTTAATCCATGCTAGCACAAAATTACTGCCCTACTGTTACATGTGCTGCTGAATCCACTCCCCACACAAGCCCTGTGACAGCACACAGGCATCCAGGTTTTAGCAGTACAAGCGATGGCCATGCCCACATTCTGCTTTTTTCCTTCTGCTGAATTATGTTCAATGGCTTGTAGATAACAAAACATGACATGAGGCTGGAGCAAATCCTGTAACACCTCTGGTAATGAATTATTAACGGGGGGTTTAATTCTTCTCTCACTGCTTCTGCTCTTACACCAGTGTGATGCCATTTGGTCTGCTGGAAGCACTCCTTGCTTTTCACTGAGCCAAGTGAGAGGACTTAAAGACCTGGATACATAAAGGCAAGTTATTACCACAAATTCATGTTAAAAGTTTAGCTGCAAACCTTGCCATGGAAAGGGATGAATTTCTCTTTCACCTAGGGATAGCAACATATGTAGCCATGTATAAGAGAAGGTTTCATACCTTGGTTTCCATCAATACCTTTATAGGTGAAACAACCTTCCAGGTGACTTCTTTAGGGACAGCCTAGAAAGTGAGCCACCCTCTGCCCTAACCCAGAGTGCAATCTACAGCCTGTATCTGGTGTCCAGTTCTCCTGATCTCACAGGCCACCTCCTCAGCCAAAGCTGATTCAGATTTTAAATTCAGAAATAGATTTGCATGATGTGTTAATCCTCCCTTTGCTACAACAGAGCCCACCAGACCTCCCGCAGGAATTTCGGGCCCAGACTGCAGCTCCTAGTGAAGCTTAGGCACAGCCTTTAAGAAGACATCTAATTTACAGAGTCATGATGCCAAATAATGGAGAAAAAAACTTATTATTAGAGAATCTATTCCTGGTGTCCTTTGTGCTCAGTGTTAGAAGCAGGTGCTGTATGTTTAGGTAGAATTTGTTGAATTGGAGGCACTAATCGTCTGCTGTTAGGTGTCTTCTATCATTCCCATCTTCACCATGGGTAAGTTACCACTACACGTTGCTCTGGATAATTAAAAAATCAGAGTTTCTTTGTGGCTGTCATGGGTCGTTCAGATTTCTAATCACGCTCATAGAGCTCCCTGCAGAGACTTTCCCCTTTTTTGACACCCCCTTTCCAGCAGTTTTGTGGAATTCCAGTACTGAAGCACTGCCCTCTCCCTCTGCTTGCTGGGTTATTTCCCTGTGTATTGGGGGATTCTAAGTCACCTCTTTTATTGGACCTGCCCAAAAGCTTTTGTACTGTTGAACAATCATCCTGATCCCCAGGTCCTTCTCAGCTGCTGTTTTCCAAGAAACATCCCCCAGAGTGACCTACATTCCTCCTCCAGAGGTAGACGATGTATGTGGTTTTATTAAAATGCATGTTGGACAATAGATCTGTTTTTCACTGTGATCCAGATCAGCCAGTATAATACCCTTATCTGTAATATCAGTTACACTCATTGTGAGTGTTGTCAGCAAAGATTTTTATATTTTCTTCCAGATGCTGTTAAAGTCCAGCTGAAGGACAGTTCTCATTCTGACCAATCCCTCACTCTGAGACATTCATCACCAAATTTACAGTGTCGTCACTGGTTACAATTATTTTTCAAGATACATCAACCATTTAAAAAAAAATTGCTTGTCTTAGTACAAAGCTCATATTTTCATCACAGTGTCCCATGGTATCAGATTCGCCTCTGAAATCTAAGGATCCTATAACAGCACAGTTACCGTCATCAGCATAATTTGTAATCAAATCAAAGGACCATATCAGTTTTACAAGAACTATTCCCATGAAATCAAGCTAACTAGCATTAATTATGCTGTTTCTTTCCTGCATGTATCTTGTAGCAGTCTCACCAAGACTTTGCCTAGTATCATTTTCACATTAAATGGTCCATCATCATCCCCCTTACCCTTTTAAAATACTGCGATAACCTCCCTTGCTGGGAAGTAGTTTGCAGGGAAGTGCCACCTCTGAAATAATTTCCTGATGGGCAACAAATGAGGAGACATGGGAGACTTCATGATTTGGGACAGGCAGACCTAAGCTACTTTATTCTGGGCTCATGCATGGAAAGCCTCAGTGTCCACAGCAACTTTCAGGTGGGATCCTGGTCTCTCTGGGTTCTTTTTTTGGGCACAGAGGGGCAGGATGGCACTGGTTCATCCTTATTTTGAAGACCTCTCATGGCATGGGAGCTGCTGAGACTTGTGTAAAACTTGTTTGAAGACAGGGAGAGAACTGAAGCCTGATGGCAACAGATCCTCTTGGCCACCCAAGTGCTACTCTGTGCCTTTGCCTCAGGACCAATTGTTTCTAAAATTTAGACACAGCACCAGTGAAATAAGTCTCTTACTGCAGTATAAATGAGAACTTTCTAGCTCCTGTTCTAGCTACACAGAGATCTTTCAGTTAGTCAAGAAAAAGACATTATAATGGAGCCAACTATCATTATTTTCTTACTGTCAGTGTTTGCTTCTCAACATTATCATTATTTAATCCATCACTGCGCTGGCAATTTTCCTGTGCATTTTGGAGCATATGAACTCCTAATAATGAAAGGTCTAACTGTCCCTAGTCTTGTTAAGTGTGGTTAGACAAACTAAAACTAAAATGATTTGCTTTTCCAATAGCACGTATTCTCAATTACATTTTATCATAGTTTACAAGCTAATTCACTGCCTCTGATAGCTCAGAATGACTGAATATATTTCAGCTGCAGCAATGGTACAGGAAAGAAAAGGGGATGTAGAGTCAGGGACCAGGGGGGCCTGAAAGAATGAGCATATTGGGAAGGAAACCTGCTGGGCTGGTGCATGTGTCATGTAAGATACCTACCAAGGCAGCCTCTTGCTATTCTCAGATAAAAATGAGAACTTTTTCATATAATTTTTTTTTCCTATTTTACTCTCACTTTTCTGAGCCTTTGGGTTCATTTTCCCATTGGTTTTCAGGTTTGAATCCAATTTAGTTAAACCAATGCAAAGTCATGGGTGTACAATCCTATGTCAGCTTAGAACACATTGAAGGGGTTTTTTGCTTGGACTTGTAAATCCACCAGTAGAAGCTAAGCCTTCATAAGCCAGATCTAAATTGATTTGAGAGAGCCTGAGCACAAATCACTCTGGTAGTTAAAATACTCCTTTTGCTAATACTGAATTGTGCTCCATTTGTGAATGTTTAATAAAGACGTGGAGTGGGCTCATCGGACCACACAGGAGTGAGAGCTTCAGTTAATGTCAGTAATGCAACATCACTTTGTGTCTTCTGAGGATCTGTGGTTTGCTTTTGTTTTATTTGGTCAATTACCTTTAAAATATTGCCTGTCTTTGCTGAAAAGACTGTGGTGAACAAAACAATTCAGGTTTGGATGCCCGGATGAACAGAGCCTTCTGAACCTATTTGTCTTAGTACTAACACAGAGGAGGGTGCTCTGACACGACACTTGTCTCATCTTCCTCCACAAAAATAATGTGATTTAGCTCATCACAAGATAGTTGGAACAAAGCCTTATGTCTCCAATTCTGGTCATCCACAGAAGAGGAAGATTATGGGTATGGGGTTTTCATAAGTTGCTGTATCACCACATTTCCTGGCTCATCTTGGTAGTTAGGTTCTCTGGATTTCAGTCTGTCTTCCTGTGAGGGCATTGCAATGTCAACAGGGAATGGCTGGGAGATCAGTGCATGAATTACACATATACATCACAATGATTAGGGCCAAAATTTTGTTTATAGAAGAGTTTTACCCTGAATATATCTCATCGTGAAATATGTAGCATGTTCCTTGGCCTAGTGGAGAGGTTTGGGATCATCAAAGTAAACTGTTTTAAGTGCAAATTTGTCACAGATTTGCTTTACCTTGCTATGCAATCTGCAAGATTAGCAGTAACCTCAACTCATACAGAACACAGCTGTCACCATCTGCAAGTCATGCATGGTGTGAGGAATTAAATGAAATGTTTATCTAGATAATAAATGATTTGTGTAGCAGGTAGGCTTAACAAATAAACAGGTATGCTGTAGGGATATAGCCATAGTGGCAAAGGAATGCAGAAGGGAAAGAGATGGAGCACCAAATACAAGCTACATGGTTTTAATGTTAATCCTGACACTCCACATTGAAACTGCAATCTGTTCAAAGGAGGAAAAAAAAATTCATTCATTTGCTCTCCCTATCTTTAGCATTTCTAATTTTTGCTTTAATTATTAGTGAAAAAGTCCTTAAGAACTTTCCAGTCAGTCTCATTTTAGTACATGTCAAAAGCAGGGAGCAAACTTGTAGCTTGGTTATTCCCCTGATACACCTTATAATTGAGAGGTAATTGTTAGCCAGATGCTTCCTCAGCCAAAAAGCTGTTTTTTAAAGTGCAGTATGACAAGTTAGGCAGCATGATTAGTTTATCACTAAATCCACCTGAGGATAAAGATGTAATGATACAATTGCAATCAAGACCAAGGAGGGATTTCTGATTTTGTTGTTTTGATAAAGCATTATCACTCATTTCCTTTGGCTGACAAAATGAAGACAAACCAACGTGCAATGGTTCCCTGTTACATGCTTGATGTTAAGCTCTGACCAGATGCTTCGTATACTCTTACCCTCATCCCTTCAAATCGTGACAAAGCTCTCAGTGGTCGCAGAGCTCGGAGAGTCCTGAGGGATTTAATGGGACCCATCTCAGAGTATCCAAGTGTGTTGGCGACAAGGCTTATTAAAGAGACCTGGATGGAAACACAAAGCAAAAATCCAATCTGTTAGTGCATTCCTGCCATTTTCCTTCTCTTCCGACTTTCCTTCCTGAAACAAAACATGTGGTGAGTGGAACAGTGGAAAAAAAAGTCTTAAATATTCAGGTGCTGGAGCAGGTGCTGCTCTTCTTCTTCCAGAGAAGAGCAACGAGGCTGGTGAAGGGACTCGAGCACAAGTGCTGTGAGGAGAGGCTGAGGGAGCTGGAGTTGTTCAGCCTGGAGAGGAGGAGGCCCAGGGGACACCTCATCACTCTCTACAACTCCCTGACAGGAGGTTGTAGCCAGGTGGGGGTCGGTCTCTTCTCCCAGGAACCAGGAGTAGGACAAGAGGGCAGATCTTAAGCTCTGCCAGGGAGGTTTAGCTTGGATAACAGGAAAAGATTTTTTACAGAGGGAGCAATCAGACATTGGAATGGGCTGCCCAGGGAGGGGGTGGATTTGCCATCCCTGGAGGTTTTTAAGATGAGACTGGATGTGGCATCAGTGCCATGGTCTGGTAACCACAGCAGTGTAGGATCAAGGGTTGGACTTGATGATCTCAGAAGTTTTTTCCAAGCCAGTTGATTCTATGATTCTAAATGAATGCCATTACATTGGACCCACATGGAAAAAAGGATCATCTTCCACAAAGTGGATGAGAAAGGAGATCACCATTACAGCCCCACCCCTCTGTGCCACCTCTGCCGCAGGTTTCCTTTGCACTCCTCAAGGTGTATCTTCCACTATCCAAAATAGGATTCATGTAAGTGTTATAATTTAGGGCTTTTTGGATGAAAGTACCTCTAAGATCTAACCCCTTCCAGCTGAGATAAAGGATTTTAGCATTAACACTCAATCACTAGTCTTCAACTTAATGATTAGAAACAAGTTTTCAAGATTGCTGAAAGACATGACTTTATGCCATAGATCTTAAAAAAAGAACAGTGTGCATGGCTCTTTGGTTTTGCACTTTTTTTTACTTTTTCTAGTTTCTAAATGGTCTCTAAGGGAGATGGAACATCAATGTTGGGGTTCATACCTTTCAAAGACTATTTCTTTGAAATAAACTTTCTCTTTCCAAATCTGGAGGAAGCATGGAGAGGTTCCAATGCCCTTCATGTTCTAAGAGCTTTTGCAGTGCCCAGCTGGTCAGAAATGTGGATGCTATCAGGCACAGGACTGGGGTCTGAATGAACTGAATGGCAGTGGAAATTATGAACACATGGAGCAATTGGGTTTTGTGTGCTCGAATCAGTGTTCACAGTCTGAATTCCTACTGAGCAAGGAGTGAAAACAAACAGCTCTTGAACACCATAGGTATCACGTCAATTTGCATGTTTAAAAAAAAAACAACCAAGAAACAAGAAAACCCAACCAGCATTAACTTCCACATACTATAAAATACTATTTTCTTAGAAGGAGAGACCTATTTATATTGCTATCACAGTTCCCTTACTTCCATTTTACTTTATTTTTTTTCTCACTTAACATTTTCACAGCCCCAGTTCTCATAGTATCAGATTATCTTATGCTCACCAATGTGAGTGTGCAGAGCTCATCTGTGAGGAGGGTGTGCTACTGCCATTTTAATGACAGCAGCTAGGCCTAAGATCGAGGATTCTTCTACATTATAAAAATTAGGTGTTTAGTGTAAAAGGAAACTCTAAGGTCCCCCATGAAAACAGACAGCTCTGGAGGGAAACCTCCCTTTTCATTTTAGGATGAGGTGATTTTTCATCTGAACCCCACTGCTGGCTGAACAGCCCAGCATCACCCAGGGGCTTTGGGATAAAGCAGGATAAGACCAACCTGGTCCCCTAAGTCAGAAACCAGTCTCCTCTATGGAGCAGCTTTTCTCCAGATTTTGCATCCATTTACCTACAGGCGCTTTCTGCACAGCTAAGCACCTTTGTAAAACTTGCTGAATTTGTTAAATTATTTACCTATTGATGGCTTTATTGTGGCATGTGGGTGACAGCAAGCCTAAGGGCAGGAGGTCTCAGAGACACCAAGCCTGGGCTTGATGCAGTGGGCTGGCTTTCTGCCAGGATAAGTCAGCCCACGTCTGCAGAAGTGGCACAGAGGCTGGCTGTCATGCTGTGACATGTCACCCTCTAACAAGGTGTGACACAAACTCACCTCCCGTGTACAGACCCAGTGGCTGCTGCAGAAGGAAGGTCTTAATAAACACTTCTGCATTTTACTGGTGAGAGTCCTATAAGAACATCACAGTAAACAGGCAGACTGAGTTCAGGGACTCATAGGCTCCTTAGACACAGGGGAGGTAAAAATCACTGGCAAAGCCTTTGCTTCCATCTCTAAGAAAGCAGCTGTAAACCTGTGACATGAGCACACCTAAAAAGTTATTTTAGAGTAAGCAGTGCTGTATGTTTGACATATTCCTTTCACCTAAGTCCGCTCACTCAATACTCACAGTTAAAGATGAAAACCTGGGTTCAACTTAAAAACCATCCTAAACTCCCCAATGCTCCCAGACTGAGGCACCACCCATTTTCTGTCTTCCCCATTTCTTACCAGCTTTGATTTCATCCTGTGCTCTGAAGTTGCATTAACACAGAGTTCAAAGCCTTTTCTTTTCATTCTCCCTCCCCATTAACTTAATGTTGCCTAAATAATGAGGAAGGGCTGAGGATTTGTCTGATAGCAGTAAACAAATGCACGGTGTACTTATATACTAAACCCATTCAATTAAGTAAGTTAAAACTGTGGCATTATGGAGATATCATGACAGGAATAACACTGTGGCACATATTTCTGTCTCTGGTGGAAAGTTCAGTGCAGAAAACAGCCTTAACCTCACAAAGCCTTCAAGTTTCCTATCCAGAAAGGCTGGAGGTATAAGAAAAACAGTTCAATGATAGTGTGCTCAGATATAGAAATTAAGACCCATACACTCACATACCAAGGGAAGTTCATTCATCTGTATAATTGATTTGTAAAGTGAATGTATATATTTAAAAGAAAATTAATCTAATACAGAGTACCCAACACCCTTCTTTGCTAGTTTCACACACAATGACTGAAAGTCAGATCTTCTCAAGGTCTTCAAACTGCCTTGATTGCTACAGGATTCCTCCCTCCTCCTGGATTTATGTCCCATAACTTCCCTTTTTCTCAAGGCAGAAGGTGTCTGGTTCAAATCCTGCAAAACCAGACTTTGGATCTGAGTGGGTTACTGTTTCATTTCCAGAGCTGTAAATGTCACCCTGAAACACATCACAGGTGCTGCTGTCCTCCTGACACAGATTTACACAGCATTAAATATCTCTTCAGAGGATTAGGTCACAAAACTATGTGATATTTGGCAATGATTTACAAGGCTGGAGTTTGAGACAACTTGTTTAAATGCTTCGATGTTGGTTTTGAAGGTATCCCTGTCAAATTTTATTTAGAGGAGAATTTCTAACGCAAGGAGTTGGCCATTTAGACTTGATTAAAAGTGACCCGGAAGGCTATTTTTAGGGACAAAATCAGGCAGTTTTCAAAATTGGTGC
Organism: Lepidothrix coronata; assembly: GCF_001604755.1. NCBI lineage: Eukaryota > Metazoa > Chordata > Aves > Passeriformes > Pipridae > Lepidothrix > Lepidothrix coronata. The sequence goes on along the minus strand of NW_016690308.1, from coordinate 329,541 downwards.
TGACTGCCCCACATAAACACAGCAAAAGGTGAAGTCAGCTGTTTCTGTGACTTTTTTTCTCTGTTACGAGGCTGTGCAGCCCAGAACTGCTCCAAGGTTCTGCTTTGTGCTCTGCTCAGTATGAGAAATGTGCTGGCACCCAGAAAAGACCTCTAGGGTCAATGTAACCTCCAGATTCATAATAAGGCAAACACACATTTTAAATCCCTTCAGTACCTGTTTGCAAATAGTTCTGCAGGTTTTTCATAAAAACCTGCCCCTGAAGGCCAGGCAGCAATGTAACACAGTGGAGAGCACATGAATCCTAAAAAAGATTAGGAATTGATAACTGTTCAAATTATTCCTGATATAACTATATATATATATAATACAATGCTAATGAGATTGTCTGAATGTCTTGTCTGTGAATCAGAACACTTTTTCACTAATTGCCACCTTCTTGTGGTAGTTTCACTATTTTAGGGAAATAAATCATTCTTGAGATAAGAAATATGACTTGTGTATGTGTACCCAGGTGGCACCCATGTGATGTTAGACTCCCAGTGTGCTCATGTTGGTGCTCACAGTCATTCACTAGTTACAGATATGCAGCATTTTCTGACTATTAAAATTATTCACCATGAACATACAGAGATAAATTTCTAAAATAAGTTTATATGTCTTCTTTATCTGATGGTGACTTAAGTAATCACTGTTGTAAACTGATGTAAACCCAGTAAAGCCATCAGAAGAGAATTTTAAGGCAGCAGAAAAACAATTGTAAAGTAGGAAGTGTGATAATGCAGGACACCCAGGGGAAAAGGCCTTTAATCAGAGGATCACAGACTTTTTTCCCAGGGACTGATTGCATTTATAACAGTAGTGGGTTCCTTCCCACATGCATACATTTTAATAGCATATTAGTGGCATCCCTACACTCCCTAACCATGGGAGGTTACAGGGAGTCAAGGGCACAGACTTTGGGAGCAGTGTTTCACCTGAGGCTGATGGAGTTTCCTATAGCAAGAAGGTGGGTTTCAGGTGGAATAAAGGCTGCTCCTTCCTTTTTTGCATTCCTTTTCACCAGCCTAAAAGCACATCATTTCAGATAACCCACGAGCATCCACTGGATCCAGCTGGAAGCAGACCTGAGACACTATTCCAAGGCAGATGCTACGCAGCACAGACGGCATTTTTGAATTAACCCCTGGCCACCACTGAGATGAATTAACAGCAGAGCCCAGAAAACAAGGACTTCTGCCCGAGGAACAGCAAAAATCCTCCTCTGGTGATCATATAAATACCAAAACCAACAAGAACCTCTACTAATTGTCTGCCTGCTGCAGAACACATCTGTGAGTGATGCTCTGTGAGCATCTGTCTCGGGGGGAAGAGGAGACCTCCTTCCTGGTATGGGCAACAGCATATGCTTTATGCAGCCAGGAATTTCATCAAATTAACCTGCTTGTTCAAATTAGAGGGGAGGGATCAGAGAAAAAAGAAAAGGACGTCTGAATGGAAGCACAGCAGCTGAGTTGAAAGCTTTGGCCACTTATTTAAATAAGCAGTTTCAGCTAATGCAGGCCCACAGTGCTTTCAAATAGCTTTTTATGTGCTCCAGGAACCTGTCTCTCCCTCTCTAATTGTGGAAAAAAAAAAAAAGTAGAGAAAAAAAACAATAAAAAAAAATGAATTATTTGTTACAAAGAAAAGAAATAC
>NW_016690308.1:315191-327817 GCF_001604755.1 Lepidothrix coronata | reverse complement strand
AAAAAAAAAAAAAAGTAGAGAAAGAGGAAAGAGCACTTGTTTTACTTTGAGTGTTTCTTTTCAGTCCAGCCTGGTTTCTCCTGTCCATTGCTGCCAAGGACAGGATTACCCAAAGAAGTCTTCACAGTGTCTTTTAGAGCCAGGTCTGAGGTTACAAGTTGCTCCCCTTGATTTGAAGAGGACCAAAATTAAGTTTGTACCCCAAATGCAAGCTGGAAAACCTACGTTTTTCATGGAAAGGGAAATTTGCAAATAAACTGAAATACATGGAATTTCTTAAGCATTCTGAAGTAAAGTTGGAAGAAAGGAGCTTGTTATGAGGCTGATATTCCCCTTGACATCCACCATTTCTGAGCAGAATTTTATTGTTGTCTTATTTTTTTAAAATATCTCTTTTCCCTTTACAGATGCTGAACTGCATGATTGCACCTGTCAATCAAGAAATTCCATGTTATGAAAGGAGGGCATAAAGTTAAAGGAAAGTCTTAAAATTAGGACACTGAAGGAAAATTAAGATGACCTAAATTCCCATCTCTGCTACCTGTTTCCTTGAATCACAACCCTCACATTCAGGTAAAGAATACAAACTCCTTAGGGCTGCTCTGGGGTTGGTCCATGGCATGGAGATGAAAGTGTGCCTGGAAAAGAGCTATCAAACAGCTTCTCTCACCACAGCAGTTCATTACTGCTCATGGAGTGCTCTCATGTATTATAACATGATGGGCTACATGAATGCCTAGATTAATTAGAAAAAAATATATCTCCTGGAAAGCCCAGAATTATTTCTTATTACTCAGGTTTAAAAAGTTGTTTACATCATTCACTCTTTTTTTTTTTTTCTACAGGATATTTCTTCTTTTTTTTTTCCTTTTTCATGTTATTTTCTTATTTTTTTTCCCCCATCTACTACTTAGACTAAAGCTGTGAAACTCCTTTAATATTCCATGTTCTCAGCTTTGTTCTCCTCATGTCCACGCTTTTCAGGCAATGTTTCCTTGTCAGAGGGCAGCCTTGTTGCAAACAGCATGTGTCACTTTTGTTGGGTTAAATGCTTTTAAATAAATCATCCCTGCATCCTAATTGCTTCCTGGTGGTTTCCAGAAGAACCTCTTTACGTCTTGCTGTTCTCTTAATCTGTCACCTCCTTTACACCTGCTCAGGCTTTTCTAACAGCTCCAGTCAATTCCCAAGGCAGATGGCTGCGAATCATGGATTAAACCTCAGCTAATTTCTGAGGGCGAGTCGACCTGCTGCTGCGAGCTTACATCCAGCGAGGCGGCAAACCGACTTATTGATCTGCAGCTCTCCCACCTCTCCCTTTCCAAATGGATTTTCAGCTTGTCTCCATTCACCTTTCTTGCTGAAAACAGGCACCTTTGCCACACCCTAAGGTCCCGTTTTTTAACACTGGGCAGAGGGATTGCTGTGAATTTTGGGGATCACATGATGCTCCTTGATCATCCAAACCTTGGACAAAGACTTTCTCCTTGTTGCAGCAGCGGTGGCTGTGCAGGTGCAGATGTCCTGAAAAGTCTGATTTATTTATATACATATTTTTGTATACACATATATATTTATATTTATATTTATAACTATCATGATTTAGAGCAAAATAGTTTCTTCATCACCAACTATGTTCTGCTTCTCATCCAGATGCTGTGCAGAGATAGCCTGGATTTAGTTAGGGCAGCTGAAGAGGAAAGACATTCTCCCCTTAAAAAGATATCCAAAGCCACCTCATTATTCATCCCAGGGTACCTTCTTGATGCTGACTGCTGTAGTCAGGAGAGACAGGAATACACTTGATTATTATTTATTATGTGAAGATGGCGTTATCATGCCAGGGGTGTGCATAGTGATCACTGAGAGAACATTTCCCTGGGGGCTCAGCCCCATTGACTCCACTGCATTTCCATCCCAGCCAGTGGGAGTTGAGGTGCTGAGCTGAAGGCATGTTTATTTCTGGGCAGGATTAGGATCAACCCTACTTATACATGACATAATGAAAAAAAAAAAAAGAAATAAAAAAGAGAAAAAATCTGTTTGGTTTGTTTCCACAAGGTGCTGTTCTGGATTTCCTTGTTTCCCTAAAGTATCTATTTAATCAGATGTTCAAAATCAATACAAAAAATACCAAGCTGATGTGGGAAATACGACCGTCTAAGCTTGAAAATCGTCGCTGTTCAGTTGGATTTTTGAACCTGATTGATCCTGATATTGTATTGAATATGCCAGAATAAGAGGGACTCTGAAGAATTACAGGATCTCTGACTTTTGCCAGGAAGGCTAATGATAAAAGTAGGAGTACATACCACAAGCAGGAGTCTTCATTTGCCTCAGCACAAAACACCCCAAAGACAGCCTTACCAGGGTAGGAGGCCAGCACAAGGTCTGTACACCACTAGGGCACAGCTTTCAACTTTCATCCCAATTCCTTTTATCTATCTCCCATTAATAAGGAATCCCTGTCCTTCTGCAGGCTGATTCTCTCCCTTCACTTCCTCCTTTTTCCTCCTCCTGACACCAGTCTCTTGAGCTGCTCCTGGCCATTCTGGATGGAGCCACAAGTGTGATGGGAAGACATTTTTTGGTCTGCAAGTTGGGGTTTCAAAGGTGCTGGTCATCAGGGAGAGGAACTGTGGAACAATCCTTCTCTGTCCCTGCAAAGTGTGTGGGACTCTGGACTGTTAAAAACAGTCTATGTGTCCCTCCCAGCTCTGATTTCTCATGCAAGGGAGAAAATCACTGTATACGGAATTTGGCTGCTACACTCACAGTGATGGAAAGGGCCAAGCAAGCTGCATGCAAGAACTCCAGGATTTTATTCATTATTTTCTTTTTAAGCATAGTCTTCTAAAAAAGGACATTGAAACGTGCTCCATCTTTCAATAACTTCAAGAAACAGAAATGTTTGGTAAACCTAGCTCAGCACAATCCGAGTTGAGATGGTTTTTTTAATACCACTCTTGAAAGCTGAAATTCTCCCTCAGTAATTGAAATTCTACAGTAATTGCAGTAATTATTCATCTCCTAAACACTTTGCAAAGGTGTAGGCAGGCAGTGAACTAGGCTTACTGAGGACTTCACACCTGCTTTTGCCATCCCTTTCGGTCTGGCTGCAGTGTGCTTTGTCCTGCTGTGCCTTGTCTGAAACTGAGCTTGTGCTTCCACTTGGCAAAGCCTGCTTGCTCCCCTTTTAGCATCTCTGTGGTAACAAACATGAGGTGCAAACCAAGATAAGACCAGACATTTGGATGTTTTTTCATGTGTTATGCTGAGATAAAGAGTGGGGTGGCAGAAGGGAGATTTGCAGCCTCGGCTGACCTGCTAACACACATTAAAACCACTTAACTTCATATGGAATTTTTTTTTCCACTTATCCTAAATTATCCAATACGTAGTAAACTAGTTTTTTTCTTTTTTCTGTTTTTTTTTCCTCTTCAAAATCAGGCTCCCTGGCTTCTGGAGAGGGAATCTCATTAGTTATCTGGGAGGTTTATGCCATCAGAGAGGCTCAGAAGAATGTGCACTAAGACATCTTCAAAAATCCCACATGCCCATTTGCTTTGAGGAACTGTAAAAAATCTAGTCAAAAAATGAACTCTGGAGTAATAATCCCCCGTTGTACCCATGGATTTTTGACAACTCACAGAGCGCACTAATATGTTCACTCTTAGGATGCTCCTCCAACTGACAAGCCGTATTATTTTTAATTTGTCTTGGCTGCACTTTTGTCATTCTGCTCCTGTGTTCTTTTCTGAACAGAAGCTAGATGAAATTCACATGCTTTTAGGGTAATTTCCCAAGAATACAAATTGGATTTCAGTGCTGTTTGGGAACGACTCATTACAGCAGATTGTGTAATTACTGGTACAGCAAACAGAAATCACCTTGTTAATCAACAGGGAATACAGATGGAAAAAAACAATTAAAGTAATCATAAGCCATCAATATTTACTTCACACAGCAAGTTTTTAATTGTCACTTAAAGACAATCCAGCACAAGGGCATAATTTAATTCAATTCAATTTTTAACTAGGGATAAAAAGACTGTTTTAAAATGTTCATCTCAGACTCAAGGATTATTAGCTGCTTCTTAATTTGTCTGACAATAAAGTATCCAAAGCAGAAATCTTAGAGCAAGTGCTTTCCAGGAAACTCTCCTATGTAATGCCCTTATTTTTGTTTAAGTGTTCAGGGAAAATGATAGTGCATGTTATGACTGAACATCCATGAACAGTTCTCAAACAAGCAAACAGAAAATTTGGCAGCAAACAGGACATTTGGAAAGCTGCTGACTGGGGAATACAGATCCCTAGGTACAAACTCAGCAGCTCCAGGCAAACATCAGAAATGTTGTGTTAGAATCATTCACAAAAGTTATTGTGGAGACTGAAAAATACATATTATTTTACTTCCATAAAAGCATCTACAAAATCCTGCCTAGTGGACTTGTTGCATAACTGATTCGAGATGTCTGGCCTTCAAATCCATTGCTGAGCCTTGCTTGAGCTATTTTGCAGACAGATATACTACCAAAAGCTGTTGTGAGCCCCTGAGTTCACGGCACCAGAGCCAGCTCTCTGGGAAAAGGGATAGAAAGCGCAATCTTTATCCCTGGTGACTCAGCTGGAGAGAAACTGGTGGGGCATCAGGGCACAAAGTGAGAATTAGAGCTGATCTCTCCCGCTGCTGCAGGACATAATGCAAGGACTGCCCATTGCTGGAGATGGCTGGAGAGGAAGAAGGCTGCCAGCATCCCTAAAAAAGCAATTGCTTAAGAAAATAGCTTTCTGTAAGTATCAAGTCTTGAAAGATGGGATAATCTTAGAAACAATTGGTGGAGAAACCCTCATCTTCCCTTATCTCTGAAATCGGTATGTGACAATCAGGGTTGTTTTTTTTTTTAAGCCTGGATTGGAACTAACTTTTGGTCAATTAAATTGAACCCAAAAGCTGCAATGGAGATGATGGATTTGTGATAATGGACTTTTTTTTAGAGTGATGACATTAGTGTTGGTTTAAGAGGATTTTTCTGTGAATGCCACTGGCAATGAAACTTGGCTGTGACTTTTTTTTTCCGTGCATTCTTACTAATGAGATGGGACTTCACATCCCTTTCCAATGAGTTTTCTCGTGACACCTTCTGTAGGGTTCCAGTCTCTCACCTCTGCCTTCAATGCATGAGCAGGGAGTGAAGAAGCTGTTGACTGCAACACCTCCAGTCTTTGAATGATGCTAAGCTCCAGATTGATGCCTTTCCCAAACTGACCATGCAATGGAATAATCCATCCGCTGTCAGCAGAGACTGGGACATAGCTCAGAATTAATTGGCTAAAGCTCAAACTAGATAAGCTCAAGATAATATTTATAGGTCAGAGGAAACAATTGAAAGGAACATAAACATGACACCAGCGTGCACAACTGGTGGAGTCTATGTGCCCTTTGTTTTAAACCCCAGCTCTCTCTGCCTGTTGCAGGACAGGACTAGTGAAGAGCAGTTTTCATAAACATTCACTTTGAATGCCACCCACCTCCATCTCTGGCCAAGGTCAGACTCCTCATTTAATCTGCTTTGTACCAAGAGGTTTTGCTCGCATGGATGCTTGGAAAATATCTATACTTTGTGAAAATATTTGCCTGTGCATCCTAGCAAAGAGGGCTGTGCATAAATACCATTCCTGATGGTGATATTGATGTCTGCCTACACTTATATCTGCCTACACAGACATACTACGATCTCTGCTTTTCCCTTTTGAAAAGAGCTGTTGATTGAGTGCCCACCACTCCAACTCATGAGCACAGAGAGGTGATCTCTGCAGTGTAGAAGGGAGTTACTTTTAGCAGTATACTTGTTTTTTACAGGTAGGTAACATGTATAGATGGACTTTGATGATGTTTGTTCAGTATATCCAAATTCCAGCAGACATCTAAGGCATCTTTCCCACATGCCCTAAGTCGAAATGAGCCTGTATTTTGTGGTTTGATTAACCCTTTCTCCTTTCCTCCCAAAGAAATATGCAGCAGTGTTGTTGATAGGACTTTATTGTATTACAATGTTTTTGAAAGCACTTTCTTATGGTTTTTCCTACACTAGCACACTTCTTTGAGTTGCTGAGAAGCCCATTATCAGAGATCATCCTTTAGGGATTCTATATCCAGCAAAAATAGCTCTCAGTTTGTGGATTACTGGGTGTTTTGATGTTTAGGCATTGCAAGACAGCATTTTCTTTATGAATCCACAACTGTCAGATGGAGCCTTTGCTGTTCCAGTGGCCCAAATCAGTGTCAAAGGTCTCTCAAAAGGCAGGATGTAGAAAAGATCAATATAATTCAGAAGCAATATGCTTATACCCCTTCTGGGTTAAAATCACATTTAGAAATACTGAATACTTGCAAATTTTGAGCTGGTTTTATGAATTATTCAAAACAGAAAATAGATTCTGAGTTGTATTTGTACAATTAGAAAACACAGATGAGAGATGGTTTCACATGTCCAATCAAAAATCAACCATTGCAGCTTGAATTCTGAATACTGATACCAAACCCCTAATGAATAATTTGCAGATCAGGAATTTTTAAGTGAATAATTTTAAACAAATAAATTTGAGAAAATCAGACAACTAGTTCATCTGCTTCTTTTGGAGCATCTAATTCATCCATTCACTCCCTTCTGCAGCTCAGTTGCAATGATTTGGTTCTCAAAGGACCGAAAAGAAAATGCAAATTGAAATAAAAAGTGTGCTGGAAAAACGATAGGATGTTACTGTGCCAATTCAGAGTGGCAGGGTGGGTTAGCAATTGGGTAGGAGAAAAGCATCTGTTAAACCCGCTAAAAATATAGTACCAGGTTCTCATAATTTGCATTGGGAAAACGTTTTCAAGGAAAGAATGAGGCTTGGGGAAAAGCTTTATTCATTGGGAACACTAAAGAGCAAGTGATGGCCTAGAGTCAGTCAACAACCAAAACAACTCAAGGGTGGAGCAACTTTTTGGTTCGATTGGGAGCTTGCAAAAAGAATATTTAAGTGTGGGTGGAACCTTTAAACATGGGTTAAGAAAATAAAACACTCAGGGTCAGTAAGAAGGCTCTGTGATTTATTTTCTGGGGACAAGGGCAGTCCCAGGGGCCTTTCTGCACAGCACTGTTTTATGTCACATGTGCTCAGATGTGTGACAGGGAAAGGTGAAGCCCCTTTCCCCAGCCCACCTGTGGCTGCCTCTATAACCGTCATTATACCCACAAAATCCATCATTAAAAGGTAAACATAGCTAATTTTTGGTGTTACATAAAGACTTTGCGTTTTTTGTGTGGCGCCTGTTCCAAGGGGGGTTTTCACATGGAGGACAGAATTCAGCTTAGCTTTTGGTTTACTCTCTTTGGCATTAATGAGATATCATGCTACAAAGTACTCATTTCTAACAAGTGTGGAACTCATTTCAAACTCTTAATGATGCAGCAGAGCTCCAAACTGCCCCAGTGAATTCACTGTGTGAACTGCTGCTCCCGTCAGGAAGATCCCTACTTATGGCTGTGACAATATTCAGCCCTCATCCAGCCCTTCTAGTCTTCAGAAGCTCATTGAAACAATAACGCCAATATAAAATTCCTGGAAGCCCACACAATACTTTAGGTGAGTCCTAATAGTCTCATTTTTACAGATGGAGAAAACAGAAAAGCTAAGCTATGTCACTTGTCCTAAACCACAGTAAGAATAGTTTTCAGGGCTGGGCTATAACTTAGGAACTGGTGGTTTGCAATTTTGTGGTCAGATAATTAAACCAGGCCTTCCTCTTCTGCTGAAGCTAATCTGAGAAAAATGAATGCCTTCCCTTTAAGAGGCTTCCAAGCATGTATGCAAAGAAGAATTTATGGCCAACAATTTATGTAAAGAATTTCCTTTTCATAAATCAATTTATTAAAGCTCTGGAGAAGCTTCCAAAGGCTCTGATCCAGCAGTGCACTTAGACATGTCCATAACTTCAAACAAGTAAATCGTCCCACTGAAGTGCTCTCCTGGGCCAGGGCCAAAGAAAGTGCTGTTCTTCCCCCGAGTCAAGGTTCAGATGTAAAATGGGGAAAAATAATTTATCTGAAGTTTAATAAGTTACATAATCATGACAAACCTCTGCCAGCCTCCCACACTAATACCTCAAGCTAATAAGAAATGGCCTTGGGGAGATAATTGCCTCCTTGTTGATATGCTGTGATGAAATGTTAAGCTTCTTCTGGAGGATGTGATGTTGCTGACTTTTCCCAAATATGGGAGATCCCACATCAATTTGGAGGAGACAAACCTGGTAGTGGCAACACTCCTGGGGCATGACCTCCCTTTTGTTCAGCAATCACTTTTTAACCATTATCCGTAAATTAGGAGAAGCGTTGCGGCATTTCAAGGATTTGGAGTATTTTGTAATGTTTTGTAATAGTGAAGTCACTTTGCCAAGAGGACTTATTCACACCTTCTGCTGGACTCCTTCACTGGTAAATACTTGGGAGGCAGTACTGAACATACTGTTACGTGCTGCTGGCAGCCTCGCCAGGAAGCCACGCCAAGGACAGCTTCCCTAATCTGCTGAAAGACGTGTGTCGAGGTCATGTGTGGAGCAGTCGGAGGTAACTGGACCCTGTGCTAGCTGAGAGTGTGGAAAGAGATGTTAAACACTAAAAGAAAGAGTGAGTTCCTAGGGAAGAGAAGGGAATGTGACTCAAATTAGCAGGGTGACACCCCTATGTCATGACACAAAGCGTTCCCCTCTGCTTTGGCACACCCATTCCTGGCGATGGACAATTACATATCAAGACCTCCTCTGAGCTTTGCCCAGGGCTGATACTCAGAGTTGGAGTGGCAGCTGTCAATTTGCAAACACAAGGCTGCCAAACTTAACAGCGTGTTCTTACCCATTACAAAATCCAACACAAGAAGCATCGTAGTTCCAAAATGATACTTACATCCACGATAAGGAAGTCCAGCCAGCACCAGGCATTGGTGAAATACTTCTTGAAGCCATAAGCCACCCATTTCAGGAGCATTTCCAAGACAAAGATGTAAGTGAATACTTTGTCAGCATATTCCAGCATGGTTTTTATGTTTTTTCGGTCTTCAAGGTAAATATCTTCAAAGGCCTGGAAGTACAAAGGACTGATCAACAATTTCTCCTACATCATGTTGGAAAGCATGGGTGTTGTGCTGCAAGTCTGTATTTGATAACATATCATATACTGTCTGTGATTTCTGACATATTTTAATGTTACAATCAGAAGGAGGGCTCAGGCACAAACAAGACTGACCCTGACCTAAGAGAAATCTGTTCAGCTTTCCTTTATAGTGGACATAAGCTTAGCTATCTCTCTCCAGCCTCTACTGGCTGTGCTGACTAGACATTATTTGAGTGTAGAAAGAGCTTATGATCCCTGAATTTGGAAGTGTGAGTCTGTGAGCAGAGTCCCACCCCAAGCTGCCCGAGAACATCCTGCCTCAGCTCCTGTTGGCAGTGCCACTGCTATCCGGGCACCTCAGATGTCCCAGGGCATAGGATGTCTATATTTAGGAGACAGAATATGACCCTTACATTTAGCCAAATAGATCTTATTGCTAATGATGACAAATTGGGTTATTAACCTGCCTGTTATGGAGTACTGGAGTTCTCCGGCTTCTGTTCAGTCATCACATTTCAGGTAGCTACAGCTATCTGCCTCAAGAAAGGCTCATTATTATTCACTTAACAGAACAATAATGTTTTAAAGGTCAAGGTATCTATCTCTCCACCTCATCTGTCTCTCTAACTAATCTTATGCAGGGCATCATGAAAGGACTTTATCAAATACCTGCAACTTAATAACCCCTTTAAAATATTTAAGACATAAAACAATATGCCTCCTAAAAGAGAGCAAATAAAGCTGTCTCATAATTTAGCCTTCACTTTATAATGTAAGCCAAATAAAATGTAGAATCATAGTGACAGGTTTGCCCATATATGACCTTTTTTGGGACTCCTAAGTCAAGTTATGGTCTGGTTCCCCAGCTCTGCTTGCCACTGCTGTTACACAAGCTGCTCCCAAGCCCCTGTAACCCGGATAACCCAAGCTTTGACATATTACTCTCGTCCCATCGTGTGACCCAGAGCACTTGTCAGAAGAAACAACATTATTTGAGAGGGTCTGTGCTAATCCTCTGAATTATCTGCATTTACATATTTCCAGGTCTGTACCCACTTTCTGATGAACTTCAAAAAGTTAGCAAACACCCAGTGCCTGGAGATACAAGAAGTGTGGTACTTGTCACTCAAGCAGTCACACTGCTCGTTTGCCTGCCAGGGAACAGTAATTAAACTGACAAGAAAGCTTTGGCAGCCTGTGCCAAAGCTTGTCCATTTGTCCCCACACTTTGGGGTGACGTTTTCACTGCAACTCTGTCTCCTATCTTGCCTTCAAAAATGATATTTCAAGGGTGTGAAAGAGCTGCTGGAGAAAGCCACAGAAAACAATGCACAGATTGGAGTTTATCACTTCTCATAGGGGCTCACTCACTTTGTCAGATGACTTGCTGTACTTTGCAATTACTGCAAAAATAACAACAAACTATTTAAAGTGATTTCCTCCTCTCCCTCCTTTGCTCTCTCTATTTTCTACTAACTTATCCAAAAGTACATTGAGTTTTGTCTACTAAGAGCACACTGTGAGTCAGGAAGCAGCTTATTAAGGGATGAAAAATATGCTACCTGAACACCTCTGTACTTCTGGACAAGCTGTGGATATTACCCAAACGACAAAACTCTGGTGCTTTGCATTTTTTCATGGTGACAATGCATGAAATCTTTGCCAAGAAGGGTTATGTCTTCTGCTTTGCTTTGTGTGTTAAAAGAGTTAAGCAGGATACCTGCATTTATCCACAATCACTATTAAAAAATAGGCTTCCAGTTTGGGTGCTTATGGTTTAAACGCTTAAGAAAGGGTTTTGGATCTTTTGCAGATACATTATCATGGTTTAACTACCACACAAAAACATAAACTGGCTTAAGGGTATATATAGCTCTTCTCCCTTAAGAACTTAGTATGACCTAGGGATGTAGCCAGATGAGCTCAGTTTTTGGAAGAGCTCACCCCAGAATAACAGAGGAAAAAAGTTGTGTTGCCTCCAATATCTCCAGTCCAAATACTGAAGCACAGCTCTGATATGTGGGAAAATGCAGGATAATTTGCCCTTATACAGAACTGCACTGGCTAAATTGAAATTCGCAAAAACTAAATGAATGCGTGCAATGAAAATTAAATGAGATTTATATTGCACATGCAAGGAAGTGTATTCGTCTAAAGCATATTATAGCAAGAGACATTCCCCCTTCAAATGTGTTCAAAAATTAACATTCTGATTCTCAAGCTGGTGAAAAAACTGTCAGACTCCATTGATTTCAGCAAAGCTGTGACAATTTTCAGCAGCCTACTATTTACCCAAGTTTTTCAGCCTCTTTTACTTTTCATAATAAAATAATAATAATAAAATAAAATTCCCTGGGTGAAATTTTAGCCCATCCCTGGTGGACCTGGAGTACAGTCCATTACTTTCCTTTTTGCATCAACATTTATGCATTTCCACCTTCTTGTCTCCCTGCAGAGAGTTTCTCTAAACTACATAAACCCAGTACTTCTGTGTCTTCCTCTTTTTTTTAGGCCACTGATAATTTGTGCTGTTCTCCTCTGGAGTTTCTTCAATTAGCCCATGTCTTTCCCAACGCGCAGTGCCCAGAGCTGAAGCCAGTGCTCCAGCTGAGGCCTCCTTGATGCCAACTGGAGTGGAAGAACATGATAATTTATACAGCCCAGTGGGGTGTTCGGCTTCTCTGTGGTTCTGTGATGTAGTTTACTCTGTCCTGTTTGTTGCCTGCTCTCTCTCCAGCTCTTTTTAGTAGATCTGCTACCTTACAGTCCTCCTGCATCCTGCCTTCCTGCCCCTAGTTATTCCTGATGAGGTGAAGCAGGCACCTTTCTAAGATGATGTTCACTTTGCTATTTAAGGCGGTTTCATCCGTTTGGCTGAAGTTAATCCTGACCTCCAGAAACATGCGGATAACCTGCCCAAACACGGCACTGCCTGTAAATTTAGTAAGTGGATGTCTTGCTCCATTATGAAGGAGAAGACCAGTGACCACCAGACCAAAGCCTGGAGAACTCTTGATCTGCGTCCTTGCTCTATGTCTGGATAAAACCTGGGAGAAATTCCAGCAACTTCAGTGACATTCCTGACATGTAAAAGAGAAACACAAATATATGCTGCCATCTCTGTGAAGAGCCCAGGGCTGATAACGCAGAGAGGATAACCCCAGTATGCGGTGGGATCTCAGGAGGAGAGGATTCCCTGTCAGAGTCCTAGGCAGTGACCAACCAGACTCTGTACATACACGTTTATTTGGATACAAAGAGGAGTTACCTGTGCAGTGGGTTAAACTAAGGTGTATTCAAAGCATAAATACCGCCTAACTCCATGGGTAGTACTGATTCAGTGCCCTCTGTGTCTTCTATGATTTTCACTTGCTGGTTACAGAATGTGAGGAAAGGAAATTTCAGGAAATTTCAGGAAATTTCAGGAAATTTCAGGAAATTTCAGAAAATTTCAGGAAATTTCAGG
>NW_016690308.1:265839-314552 GCF_001604755.1 Lepidothrix coronata | reverse complement strand
AAAAGGAAAAAGGAAAAAGGAAAAAGGAAAAAGGAAAAAGGAAAAAGGAAAAAGGAAAAAGGAAAAAGGAAAAAAAAAAAGCCACCCCTGGAGGAAAATACAACTCTCCAGATGGGAACTCTCAGGGAACAATTATGGGATGCTAAAGCAGTAATGCTGAGAAACTTCCTCACACAGAATTCCTTAAAAATTTTCTTTTCAAAACATGTACAAGTCAGAATTTTATGTTATAACAGAAGAAAGTTCCCCACCATATGGTAAGGGCACACAAAATCAGAAAAGCCAAAGACTTGTTTTAGCCCCAAACACGCTTTGCTTTGAGAAATGACCAGTAAGGGCTCATAAGATCTTAGAGTCAGGTAAACTGGAGAACACTGAGATTCATGCCCACTTTTAACCAGCTAGGAAAAGCTGTCACATTTACCAGGGCTCCACTGCTCAGCAGGATCATGAATATGATGAAAGTTTCAAACCAGTTGTGCTCGACGATTCTGTAGCAGGTTTTTCTCAGCCTCCACCAAATTTTGCCTGGAAATTTTGTGATGTCCACTGAACAGCATGGGAAGAATCGCACACAAACTGTAAAGAGGTAAAACAAAACCAAAGAAATTGTTAAAGAAGCCCATTTAGTTCTTAAAGTTGCAATAAGGAGCTGCTAAAAAAGATTTTTTCTAGCAACAGGTGGTTGCACGAAGTCTTTCCTCTTTTGTTTTTCACAAACCCCTTCTGCTCTGCCTTCCATTTCCCCCTCTCACTCCTCTATTAAAAACCACTCAAAATCACCTAAAATTTGTCCCAGTGATTTCTCCCAATGATTTTTGTGATACAGAATATATTGGCCACGAGTCACGAGTGCCCTGGGTCATTCACAAAGTGATAGCTGAGCTCAGGCAGCACTCCTGATCAGGACTAATGACTCTAGGAGGGTACTGCTGATAGCTTCCACATCTTTTTGAATGGAGAAAGGTTATTTTCTTGGTACTACGATACCACTGGAATTACTGATTAAAAATGGCAATCTGATGAAGGAGAGATGATGGGAGGAGGTGCTACAGTGCAGATGAGACGTGGGCAGAAAAAGCAGAAGCAGGTTTTGATCTCTTGGACTCTCATTATCTTAAAAAAGGCATTAGGACAACCTTGGAAATATACTGAGGCAGTTAAATCCCCTCCAATGTCACAGAAATTCAGATATCCGGTCCACGGCAGGTTCCCCACTGATGCTTCATTGCACTTTCTGACCTTAGTGAAGAATACTGTGTAAGAGTTAAATGCTGTGGTCGTAATGGAGCCCACACAAGGATTTCTGACTGGCAAGACCATGGCCAATTTTAGTTTCCTTAGCAACACTCCTTTGTTATAGCAAAAAGATATTGTCATTGGTAATGGACAGATCCATCTCTCCCATTTAAAAAACACTATGTGCATTGCCTTGTGCTGGGTAAGAGCTTAAAATGGTGTGAGAATTGTCCTGGCCAGTCAGTCTTACGTCAGATAATCTGACTCAAATGTCACATTTGCTGATGAGAATGACCCTCAAAAAAACCACTTCATTTCCAAAAAACCAAGCTTTTTACCCTATATTTAATCCACGTGTTGTATAGAAAGAGACTTAATTATGGAGGATTATCAGCCCCATCATGAGAAAAAAAGCCAGGGGCCAACAGCTTCTGTAGCTGAAAGGTGGCCAAGGTCACCCACATGTCTTGCAGCACACAGAGACTGCTCAGAAGTGACAAGGGAGGACGATGTAATGCAACGCCATGGCGATGTAATGCAACGTTTTTGCAAGTAGAAACAATATTTAGGCAAGGCAGCTTGGGAAGGAAAGAGGGCGAGTTACACAGGCAGCAGACGCTGCTAATTCAAGGTGGCATAACTGAGGCGCTTGAGACACAAGGAGATCCAGTGCAGCTCCTGGCATGCCAGGATTCCCAAGCAGCTGGAAGTGGGGCTGTGCTGGCAGTGGGCTCTGCCAGGAGGAAGGGAGCTGCTATGGTCCTCCTGGCAATTTCTGTGAGTTTTTATTATCCCAGATCCCTGCGATGGAGGAGCGGAACTGCAGGAGGCTTCACACATGAACCACTCCCAGAACTCCCCTTTCCCCTACTTTTCTGAGATTTTGGATAGGTGTAGGCTCTTGACTGTGGCAGGTTTTGGTGTGGGACTAATAGGACAGCAAACCACTTATGCAAAGGTAATGGGACCGTGATGCAAGTAACTAACTGTCCTCTACATGCCTGAATCACACAGACTCACATCAGTTCCCAGCTTACCACTGTATTCTGGAATTCAGAGAAATTCTGGGCTCAGTAGAAATACACTAAATTAATAAACATATTTGAGAAAGACGTAATTCTGGGAGAAGACAGAAATGCAAGAGCCAGCTCTCTGCCTCTTTGTAGGTCAGCTACCACTTCAGCAAAGGCAAGTATTATCCTTCTAAGCACTTCAATCCTAAACACTAAAGAATCAAGGCAAGGGATAAAAAGACATCATATTAGTCACTACTTTTTGCTAAGACCAGTACAGTGCTCACAGACGGTAATGCCTATGGTTTGGGTATATTTTAGGAAGTAGGTACATGGAACAGACTTCAGGCACGTAACACTGCCTGGTACCAGCATCTCTGAGCTAACATACTCATATGGCAGCTCTGCTGAGAGATGCCCATCAGTACAATCCCACCAGCACCACGTGATGGAGGGGGCTGTTAATTGCATCTTTGAGTAGTGCTGCCAGGAAGCTCTTGAACTATTTCTTACTCCACAACCTGTATAGTGATTACCACCTTTGAAGTGTCTGCTTCACACTCCGTGCTTATATTCAGGTAGACCATCCACTTAATTATCAACTCAGCCTTGGATCAGGAAGTCCAAAGACTTGGGCTCAAATCCGTCAGTTATCGTGTGAGCAGCCTAATGAGCAAGTTGGATTGCTCATGTTAAGCAGAAATCCCCTTTTTACTGGAAGTAGCCACTGCTTCTAGTAAAATAAACCGTCCTTGAGTCTGGATTGTTCCAAAAATCAATTTCTATCTGGAAAAAAAATCAGCTTTTTTTCCGACTTAAAATATTTTCACAGAAACTTCTCACTCTTTTCTCGTAAGTGACTTGCTAGATGGATATTTGGCTTTTTAGCCTCTTACATGAACACCTAGGCTCAGCTAGTAACAGGCATGACATGTTCTGTCATGCTTTTATGGAGTATAAATGCCCTGTAAATACTGTTGGAAAAGGTTAGGGTCTCCCAGGAAGTGTTTTTCCCCATTGTAAGACAGCTGGATGAATCATTCCCTGGAGGAGTTTGCCTCTGTCATTTCACTTCACAGGGAGCCTACATGATTACCTGAGTCCAGACACAGCTAAAATTAGGGGATCACCTTCATGTTAGATACTAATGAGCAGGGCACTTTGTGTTCCAAAGTCCCTTCATTTGTGATGGAAAATGGTTAAACCAGGTTGTTACTGATTCAGTCAGCTTCCATCTGATAGTCTACAGGTACAGAGAGGTATTTTTAAAGACAGAAAGCCAGGCAGCAACACTAATTTATTTTTTTATGCTCTTTGATGGCTTCCATGCAATTTCAATCTGAAAAAAAAGAGTCCTAGTTACTGACAGTAATACCTTGAAAAATCCAAAATAGCTTCTCAGATGAGTCAGCCCAAAATACAGTGCTATTAAATCCAATGCTTTTGATTGGGCCCAATTCAGAAATGTTTAGACCAAATTCTGATACAATTACTAATGTCAAGTAGCACTTCCATGAATAATCATGCTGGGTGCAATTCAGATGAAATGCTACTTTTAACTATTCATAAATCAAAGAGAAAAAGGAAATTGAAAGGAAAAAAAAAGAAAAGTGGTCACAAACAAGTCTTTTAATGGTTTAGTAAAAATCTGTTTCCTTTTCAAATGTTCTGATTTTTCTCACTGACTGTTCTTTCATGCCTGTGCTTTTCTGAACTCTCTTGTAATGTTGGTAGCCTACTGCTCTGGTCACCTTGACCCAAATTTACATGTTCAATTAGAAGCTTCACCTAACCAACAAAAAAAGTTTACCTGAACTTGGTGGGTAGTCTAATAGGTTGGTTTTGGTTTTGGTGTTGTTTTGGTTTGGTTTTGGGGGGTTTTTTTGTATGTTTGGTTTTGGGTTTTTTGTTTTTGGTTTTGTTTTTTTTTGTTTGTTTTTGTTTTGTGGGGTTTTTTGTTTGGTTTGGTTTGGGGGTTTTTGTTTGTTTTGTTGGTTTTGTTTTTTTTTTTTTAGTTTCTGTGAAATCAAAATCACTCCGATGAGTCTAAGGCATGACCTAAGGTAGCTTCTTGTTTTGGAAGCTGCTTTATCCTCACGAAGAAGACTGTTTATTAACACCTTTTAGCACAGCAAGTGTCAAGGCAGGAATAAACCCTTTGACATTTCCTGTGACAGCATTACTCATCTTGCCTTGTCTAACAGATTTGTACTATCCTCCTGGAATAAAAGCTAGTAGGGAACGTGCAGAAGAAGCTGATCACCTTGTGATTTATTCAGGGCTTATTTTACCATTGTAATTCATGCTGGGCTACATCTTCTTTGAGAGAAAACTGACTCATTTTGTGTAGTTGACTACCACTTATCAGAAACACAGAATGGCAGAAAAAGTGCCCCCAAAGGATTGAATGTTTTACTGGTAAACCCGTGAAGCTGTTCTGAGCTGCATCAGTGGCCAACTTTTCCAAGAATAATGTCTATTTTCAATTCACATTTGAATATTACATACCATTTCTCATGAAACAGAGACCTATTTACCAAGAAACCTTTCCAAATGCATCAGTATAACATGATGTTATTTATTTTTTGTTTGTCTTTCATAACAAGGGAAAAGGTCCCTTCAGTCACTAGGGTGTCCTACAGCACAATCACAAACTGAATATTATAATACATCTTAAACCTCTTGTTAAACACTGCTACAATGATAAACAAGGTACCAAATAAAGAAAAAAAAGGCAGGAAGAATTTAATGTACAATGTACTTTGTGTGTAAATATTCCTTTGGTTCCATATTCACATTTTCTAGTTTGGTGCACTCTAATCATGGAGCTCTTAGACCTGATTGCATTACTTTAGTGCATCAGGAAAAAAATTTCCTTGTAAATGTGGGAGTTATACTGCAAAACCTTCCTCTTCAATGCATGACAGCCAAACCTATTAATTTTAAGTTTATGGATAAAGACCTTACAAATCCACTTCTTGTTCACACTAATATATATATTTACATTTTCATAAAATTATTAGTTGTGATTTTGGATGGATTGGGCTGCTGGTTCTCTTCAATAAACGAAGAACACCAATTAATTCTATGATGTTGTCCAGTAAGTCTGGCACTTTGTTTTCAAACTGCAGCAATTTTGTTATTGCCTTTATACAGGAGTTCCCAATTACTGGGACATTCATTTTTAGAACAAAACAGTATTTTGCTTAGCTTTGAATGCTGGTTACAGCATTACTCAGTTTGACACAAAATACAGCTTTCTCAGCATAAACTCAAGCAGGCAGGTATTCAAAACATGGTATATAAATATATATATGTGTATATATATATATCTACACACAAATCTGGGTTTCTAATGACTGGTCTGCCTAACTGAGTATGCACAAGCAAGGGAGCAAACCCTTTGAAAGACCCCAACTGTCTCCCCATGCTTCAGGGAACATGATCTCTGCAGACCCTTCTTATTTAACCATTTTCTCATCTTCTGGCCCCAGTACTAACTCATATGGCAAGTGGGTTGGAACTAGATGACCTTTCTAAGGTCCCATCCAACATAAACCATTTTATCATTCTGTGACTGCACAGCTGGGTTTTATTGTGTGCAGCTTTAGGCCTAACCTGAGAGGGATTTGCCATCACTGTCTCCAGCATTTGGGTACCTGAGACACACATGGAGATTTGAGTTTTCACTCAAATCCAAACCCAGCTACAACTGGGTGCTGCCAAAAGGGCATCTGACAGTGCCACAGCCTGACAAGTGTTTTTCACTCTTCCAAGGGCTTAAAAATGGTACATTTCAGATTTCTGCTGCTACTCTCCTCAAAATATATCGTCTTGGAGGTCATTACAAACAGTAGCATGACACCTTGAAGCCAAGGTGTCATCTGTGCTTTGAGCCAGGGGGTGGATGAGTTGAAATCTAGAGCTCCTGTCCAAGCTGTATAAATTTAATTCTGAACGTGCAATAGGGCTGTAAGAGTCTTGTGATGCCTGAAAATTCTATACAACAGAATACTAGAACGCCTTTCCTGATGGAAAAACAGGCAGTATCCCAGCTATTGACGGCTAGAGGAAAGCAACACTTTAAAACTTGAGTTGGTTCCATGACTTTTTTCCTAGGAAGCCAATTAACACATTTTGTTGGGCTTGGTTTGGTTTTACGCAGCTTTTAAACATAATCTGGTGGCAGTCCCTGTAGCTTTATTTAGATTTGTTCAGTTTAATGGTATATTTTTGGGGTCTTTTTTTCGCTTTTTGACTTCTAAACAGCCGCTAATCGCGGTTGGGGAGGGCATGACATGGATCCCACCGCTAATCAGAGTAACTTCAGCGCGTGGCATTTTCCAGCTGCGATAATTGCTCCCACATGGTCACATGAAATGATGGTTTTGGGTGCCCTTGGTGTCACGAGTTGCGACCAACCGCGTGTTGAGCAAGGTAACTCATTCCCGCATGACCATCTGACGATATTCCCCTGAAACCTGTGCCAGCGGGCTGAGTCCAGGGAATTACACTTAAGGACTTGGTGAGAACTTTCTCCTATTAGGGTCTGGGAGAGAGGAGCACGCTGGGGCCAGGGGGCTCTCTTTGGATGACCTTCTGTGAGACACAGAAGATAATGTCCAAACAGACAGCAATTTTCGATGCGGAGAACACATACCAATAGAGGTAACAGAACTGGAGTGTTGCAAGGCATCTGGAGGAAAAAGTACCCAAATAGCTGGCATTGGATAGATGTTGATTTCCCATCAACTGGCAACAAGAATGGCCTCTCCATTTCTATCAGGTTTTTCCCAGCAATACTTGCTAGCTGCCAGAGCTGTGACCCTACCTTGCCTTCACATTTCCTGACCCAAGAATGTTCCCTGTTGACCCTAATCAAAGCTATTTTGAGATGATAACACATTAACAAGTCTCCCCAAGAAAAGCGACCTATGGCTTATCTGGGTCACCCAACTCCCGGAAAACTGTGACCTCAGCAAACTTTCAGCAACTATTTCAAGAACATGCATTATCTTCGTTGCCTTTGTTATCTGAAAAAAGGGCCCTGAATCCGGGACATATTTGTTCAGGACATAACCTGTGCTGGATGTGTTTAGAAATGCTGTAGTTTGAATTTAGATAGCTGGTGAGCTAACAAGGTAAGAAATTAACCCTTCCCTTCTTGCTCTTCCTCTTAATCTAATCTTCTTTCACAAATATTAACTGGTCATTCTCCCAGATATACCAAATATTGTCATATTTCTTTATTACAAGCCAGTAAAGGCAACAGTACATAAACTTGACCAGTGCACGCCCTTCAATATTTCCATTTTAGTACTTTACAACTTTGTCATCTTAGCTAACTAGACTGTTGTTTATTTGCTTACTTGGTTTTTAACCAGATTGAAGTGACAACTCCATGAGGTTTAATTGCAATAGTGAGTTTGGATAAAAATATTGGAAAGCATTTAATAGAAGTTGATTATAGGAAACACTTTACTTCCCTGCAGAAATTAAACCAAATATTAATGTCATTGTTGTAAGAATCATGTGGACTTTCAGTTTATGGCATTTTGACTTGAAATTTTATGAGTGAATAATCACGGTAAGTTTATGCATTTTTGCCAAATCCATGAGGAATGTGACCACATTTAGCCTACACAGTAGACTCTGAAAAATCTGCATGGATACGTGCTGCACAGGACAGGAGAGTAGATATGTTGGGCAGGACATCCCCTGCAACTGCATCTCCAGTGCCCCTGAACACCATGCACTTGGCTGAGGGCTGGGAGCAGGCTCTCCTTCAATTCCCATTTAGAGCCCAAGGCTCAGCTGGCCGTATCCTGGGAGAGGAGGAAAACACCCTGAACATGGACCAGTGAGAAAATAGGAGAGATGAGAATAAAAGGCAAAAGGCAAGAGCAAGGATACTCCATGAGAAGAGTGAAGGAGCCTGAAGTGTGGATGTAACCCAAGGCAAGCTTGGGGTTCAGCCCACAGCGCTTTTGTTTCTACTTTGCTGCCAGAATGATGAGCAGGCTTCAAAACTGGTTAAATATTTCCCGTGATCCATCCAGAAGAGCACAGATTGTTACCCTGCATACCATTGACAACAGTGAAGAACCGACAAACTGGGTTGGTACCGTTGTGGTCCTGCATGACAGAATTTCAGGCAGGTCTGGTTGTTTTAAGACAGAGCAAATTACAGAGTGTTGCTGCTCTGGGAATGTTTTGTGTGATGCCCACCTTATTTTTTTAAAAAGGGAGGAGACCACGGCCAACCGTAGTTTTAGAATTTGTAAACTGGCATCTGACCAGCATCGATATTACAGCACAGGCTTGTTTAAGCATCTGTAACATAATCATTTCACAGCACACAACATAGATTTGCTGCTCACTAACCTCATTAAGAAATATATTGTGAAAGAATGAAAACACCAGACCTAATTTCCAAATGTTATTGTTTGGGCCCAAATAGTTACACCAGGCTTTCTTCCGTCAACTGCATTCGTTTTTGGCTACTGCTTTTAAGCAGAGCTGCCAAAAAAATGTCTGGATCCTAAGGACATTTGTAAGCCCTGCAGGGCTCCCTTACCTCATTCAATCATCTTTCTCACAGATATAGAGATGCACATTTTTGCTGACTTTAGGGGCATTCATATGCCCAGCAAATCATCTCTGTCTGATCCCATCTGAGCTGCTCTGTTTCTATTTGTAATAATCCTTGAATTTTCAAGAGAATGTACTAACATTCAGCTAACCCTATTTTTCCTAACCCAGATTTAAAGCAAAATGAGGAATTTGGCTGAGATAATATCTGGAATAGAACTCACTTTGAGAAGAAATAACTTTGTATGTCATTTACTTTATATAATATTTAATCTATATATTTACTTTAACATAGGTCTTCTGATGTAGCTAGATTTTAAACCTTTGGTTTGGAGCAGGCTGGTATTAAAATACTATTAAAATGGTGGTGTATTTCAGTACTAAAAGAGATATGTAAATGTGATCTGTTATCTAAAATAATTAAGTAAAATACCCTTTACATAGCACTCCTATGGTCAGATGAAAGCTACTGGATGTGCTAATCTTGACACCCTTTAAAATAAATGGAAGTGAGTTCCTGGGACTCATCAACTCTCCAGAATGTTTCTGTTAACTGTCTGTACACATTTAAGCAACAGAAACATTCTGATCCGGTCAGTTTTCTACCAAATATGATCACGTACAAATATTGGAAGTAAAAAATCTTCATTGGCCAAATTAGAAAAATCAACATTTAAGAAAACCCAACAAAACCTTTATGGCATAAATTATGATTAAAAAAAGCCTAACACTGTAGAAGCTGCAGACCATTTTAGAGCATGCTCCTAGCTTATCCTGCCTTGGAAATCCAAAGACTAAGGATAACAAGGGATTTTGAGTGTGTGTTTGGAACATTACAGTATCTAAGAAATGAAGTGCATCCAGTGAAACACTACTGCAAGCAGGCAGAGAAATGTGGGGAGAAGGTGGAGAGATGTTCAATAAGAGAAGAGAATGCTTCTTGCCTCGCCATTGCAGTGTTCTATGCAGGCTCTTACCTTCGGGGAAGCAATCCTCAGGCTCCATCAGCTCCTCAGCAAACTCGGGGATCTGCTCCAGCAGTTCCGCAGGATTTGTCAAATCCACTGTGCTGCCTTCAGAAAGACTGATTTCATCAAGCTTGTTGTCAGCAAGAGCAAAGATGAGGAAAACAAATTGATCAATCGCCCTGAAGGAAGTATCTGAGTTTTTTATCCCATTAACCATCACCCCAGCTAAAGCCACCACCACCACAGAGGCACAGCCATGCACTTGACACGGTGCCCACCCCGCGAGTGACAGCTCTGCCTACGCTGCAGTGAGCCCAAGGGTCGACCCAACAACAGCAACAATAAAACAAGCTAACACGTGGAACTTGCTTTCTGAAACAAAAGAGAGGGAAGCCATAGAAAGGTAGTGCAACAGCCATTGAGTATTAATCATAGAAGCCTAGAATGGTTTGGGTTGGAAGCGACCTTCGAGATCATCTCGTTCCAACCCCCCTGCCATGGGCAGGGATGCCTTCTACTGGACTAGGTTTCTCTGGTTAATGGCAGGTGGAAACTTGGAATCATGGACCCACTCATGATTTTACAGCTTTTATGTCCTGAAGGCTCACACCTTCAGATGGGGGTGACAAGAAGTGGCACCTATCTCCTGAAATGCTGAAGGATGAATTGGGTGACCTGCATTGGGTTCCTGTCTCTGAAGCCTCGTTCCTGAGGTTCCTCACCCACAGCTGGTGGGCGAAATCTGCACCTTCTCAGTCAGGACCACGCTCTGCTCTCTACTGCCGAAGCTTCTCCTCTGAGATGAGCAAAAGTCTCTCTGTCACCAGTGTCTGGTCGCATGAGGCTACAGGTACAAACATGTGAGAGGGCTTTTCCACCTGCCTCATCCCGCACCTGGCTTGTTCTCACAACATGATGCGACCCCTCGCCTTTGAATCACACACTTCTGATCTCCAGGTGCTGTAGGGACACATGGCTTCTGGAAGCATCTAAAAGGCTCTACTGGTTGCCTGAAGTATTTCACACCACCATCTTAGGTGCACTGTTTAAATTCAGCGTTTCTCAGATCCTCTGCAAAATGGGGACAAGAATACTGCCACTCCCTGAAGCACTGGTTGTCTCATCTATTTAGAGCAGGAACTCTCAAGCAGATCTGGGTAAAAAAATTCTGGGGAATATATAATTTTCAGAAATTGTTTTGGAGGCTGAACTCACTAATGAAAGAGATATGATACATAATTAAATAAGTCATCCAAATATGAAATAGAAATTTCATTTAAGGTTAAAGCTTTCTTTTAACAGAATCAAGAGACTTTCTTTAGAAGAAAACAGGAAATGTTTCCCCCTTATTTTATTTTGCTAGTCAAAATAAAGCATTTCCATTTTGTGTTAATCCAAAATTAAATTTTACTTGATTATTCAGCTTGGCCACTAAAGTGAAAAATCTGATATTTGTCCAGTCCTCCTCACAGTTTGTTTTTGACTGTATTGGACCACTATCTGGTGTAAATGGGCAATACCAAAGCTAATATCTTCTGTGGGTCATAACAATGCCAAATGGCTCTAAGCAGGAGAGGTGTGTTATTTTTGAACTGTTTTACTCTGTTGTCTCAGTAACTACTGAAAATTTTTTGTGCTTTGTCTTGCAATACCATTGCTTTAATTTAAAAAAAAAATAGGACAATAATACTTACCCATGCTTTTAAACAGCCTGTGAGATAGTTATAAAGTATTATTTTTGTGAGCATGATGGTGATGGAGTTAGAGAATAGGTACAGCTTTATATATTTATTATTAATGTGAAAATGGACCATCTGTTNTTTTTTGTGCTTTGTCTTGCAATACCATTGCTTTAATTTAAAAAAAATTAGGACAATAATACTTACCCATGCTTTTAAACAGCCTGTGAGATAGTCATGTACAGATAAAGTATTATTTTTGTGAGCATGATGGTGATGGAGTTAGAGAATAGGTACAGCTTTATATATTTATTATTAATGTGAAAATGGACCATCTGTTTTCCAGTATACACAGTCAATGCAAAATTTATAGCTGAATTCAGAGAAATGCTGAACCTGGGGTAAAATGGGCAAGATTGAACATTCCAGCACTGCTTGCAAGCGGGGATGGAAGCTGCTTGTTTGCAATTAGCTGCAGCATCCAGAAGGTCACAGTCTTGGCTAGAGTTTTAATGCTCTACTCAAAAGAACTGCAACAATTGAGAAGAGACCTTTTAAAAAGAGAGTCAGAACAGAAAGAACAGAACAGGTCAAAGACATAGATAAAGCTTCTAAAAATCCATATTCAGAATGCAGCTGTCATATAGAGCCCATTTTCTACAGTCTAACAACGGTGTATGATGGTGGAAAAAATGTCATATCAAGTTTTAGCACAGTCAGAACTTTCTGATACTGTTCATTAGGGAATGCATTTAGTCATTATCTGTTCTGTTATGAATATGTCAAAACAGAGATCATTGAAACAGTCTTAAATCATATGCAGCTGCAGGATGTAGAAAATAGGAGTTCCAATGAGAACAGAAGCTTTGTTGGATATAATTCTCACCAGTAAACAGAAATCAAAGAAAACTGTGAGGACAATGTCAGCTTGATAACATTGTCAACTACAGAGCTAGATTTAGCAGACACAGGTTAGGAAATTCACAGAACAAAATACAATGCAATTATCATAGACTATTTAGTTATTTATCAGAAGGAGTTCCCAAAAAGTATTAGAATGCATCAGTGTCAAAGGGAGATGAGGAACATGCAAGGTAAACAGACAGGATTTCTTCTGAAAAGCCTTCAAAGAAGAAGAGGTAGTGAACATGGATTCAGAAAACAGTAGATAAAGGTTTGAGGGTCTGAACTGGGACTAGAAAAAGTAGGAACCATACATATGAGAGAGGAGGGAAAGATTAGGAATGATTGTAGGAAAGAAGCAAAGGTTACTCTTTGCCAGAAAGGTTAAAGGGATTAAGAAGGTTTTCATAAACTTGGGAAAGAAAAGAGCTAGGGACATAACAACAACCAACCAGGGGATGCAACTAAACAAAATTCAATTGCCTAAGAAAATAAACTTTTCATAAAATAATCCAAAAAGGGCATCAATAATAAGAAGTGGGAGAGCCTGTTAGAATTAACAAAAAGGTAAGTAGACAAATACCTAGAAAGCCCAAAACATATGCAAAGCAGCAGATCCAGGCAAGGCACTTTGTATGGCATAAAGGGATCCAATACACCCAGTTAACACATCATTAGCAATCAATAGTGAATGCTCCTGGAAAACTGGAAACGACCCAAGAGAGCAGCAATAAGTAAACACAACACTGAGCTTAGAGAGGAAGAAAAGGGAATAATCATGGGAATCACAGATCACTAAACACTTGCTGTAGCCTGTGATTAAAGCAAATTAAATAAAGACTCAGAGGCGAAAACGAGAGTGCTGACTCAGAGTCAAATGTCAGAGAGACAAAGGCAGTGAGGTGGTTCTCCTGTATGGTGAGGACTGTGCACAGAGGTCAAAAGAAGGCAAAAAGGACAAATACAGAATCTCCTGTTTCTTTCTTGAAATAAGTGAGTGGAGGAATTGTACTGGGCAGAGACAATGGGATCTGGCAGAAACTCCTTTGGGAGATTTTCCCCTGGTATTCACGGGCACATCTTTCACTAGTCTTCATGCTGCAGAGGGTAGTTTTTAATGTGTTTCTTGGTGGAGTGGCTGTTGCAAGTACCCAGACAGGGTTTCCACACCCACTGCTTGTGCCTGTAATAGCGACAAATTGATCTGAATGCGTTTTTCAAAAAGCCTTTAGCAGTGAGATTCTGAAATCTCATTGAAAGTTGATGTTTGCTCAAGGCTTAGCTCACTTATCTCCCTTCTTCTCTCCCTCACCTCTCAAAATCACAGCCTTAATCTATCAAATTGACATATGATATATAAACCTTAAGAAAACAGTTGGATGTCTATTATAGAAAAGTCTAGTTTTAAAATAAATTGTAATTGGCTCGGATTCACCCATTGCTGTGTGCAGAAAAGCCATTCTAAGGACCCAAATATAGCACAAACTTTACCTTCAGTGGAGGAAATCTCTAGGGATTAGGGTCAGCATTATCTTCACTAAAGATATAGAAGAGGTCCTGACCGATATAATCCTCATGTTAGCTGATAACATTAAATTGGAGAGAGTATTGAAATCGAGGAAGCAGAAAGGAAAAGATAAGTGAAATATGGAGAAAATATAGCAAAATGGGACATGATTCAAAAAAATACAAATGAAAGAGTTACAGGAAAATTTCAAATGAAATTTTGGAAACCTGGAATAATATTAAAAAAATTAGGCGTGATTTTGCAGTGGGATATAACGATGCAGAAAACCATATGAAAGCATCACATCTAGATAATGAGATGCTATTTCTTCTCTTACAGTTCTGTAGAAATTGTATTTGGAATATGTGCTTGCTTCTTGGCAAAAGAACTCCGAAAAGGAACAATTGAGGGAGTTGTAGAGAAAGAGGTAAAAAAGCCAGAAAAGGGCACAGAGATACTAATTTACAAGAAATAATGAAATGAAAGAACAATGCTGTGTGACTTCGGGGGGGGGTAAGCCCCAGACAATAGGAAGCAATCAACAGTCTAATAAAGTAAGTCATATTAAAGACATCATAAAAAGAGATTGATGGATAAAATTAGTAAAAGACAGTAATGAAATGGCACTTTGAAAGGAAAAATAGGGGAAAAAAAGGGCTGGTATTTAAGGCAATATACCCAGCCAAGAGATTTTTTTTTTTTTAGCAAGCGAATTGTTCCCTTTGGTAAATGAAGAAATCCAAGTTGCCTGATACATTTAAAGGTAGATTCCACAAAGCTGTACAAAATATTTTATGGGTCAGCATTTTGGCAGAGAAAGCAACCAGTTTGTACTCTGAGGTCTTATCCTCCTGTAACATCAACGATTTTATTTCTGTGGTGCCTTTCTGATGATTTATACAGGATGAATTTTTAATCATATAATGTATCCTTTACTGACATAAACAGCGTTTTTTCAGAACACATTCAATGTTTCCTGTTACTGACTGAATCACTGAAAGCCCTGCCTCTTGGGCATACCAAATCTGTTACTCCCATGCAGTTGTTGGCTTTATTTGGCAAGTTGCAACTTCTTGGGACATTCATCAAAAAGACGATGAGCATGTCCTTGTGTGCCGGCACAAAGATTACTTCTGAATAGGAGGACCATAAGTATGTAGTGTCCACACAAGATCTGGCCTTCAAAAATAGCATCCTTTGGGCTTTGCTCTTTTATGTTGGCATTCATAACCTCATGTGAACTTCCGTTTGATTTCAAGTCCTCCCTGGATTATTTCCATATTCCTCCACCTCTTTCTAAGCAGCTGCAAATAGAATCAATTATGCTCTGCTATAGAAAGGTGACATTTGTGTCTCAGGACCCTTTGAAAGTTGAGGGAGGAAATGGGGATTATTTCTTTATCACAATGTTGCTGAATATATCAAGGCTAGAATGTTCCTGACTTGTCATGACATTTTGTTATAGCACTAAAAAAGGACTTAGATTTCTGGCCTCCCTGTTAGGATCACAGGGTTTATTTATCTCAAAAAGACATTTAAACATGAAGGATAACCAATCCCCTGAGAGAAGAATTCCTGACATGGTCTTTTAATTCGTCCTAGTTATTATGCTTCCTTACCTTATTTAAAAGTTTTGGTGGGTTTTTTTTGTTAAATATACATACATTTTTTTTTCCTGAGGCAGGGATATCAAATATTTGAGTCTCCTTCCTCTAAAGTTCAGGATGTTTTCTTTCTGAAGACGAAGTTCAAGATGCCAAGAAGTACTCTGGGAAAGAGGATTGCTCCTTAAAGAAAAGCTTCAAGGCTAGAGGATTTTTGGTTCCTGTGAGTGGAATTTATCTCACCTAAGTGTGCAACCTAAGTGCTTCCTTTATGGTCAGTGGAGGGAAATGGGCATTTTTACAACATCTGACCTAATGCAATTGTTGGGTTCAGTTGGAGATGAGACACACATTGAGTATACAGGGGCCTCAGATGACAAGTTCAGATGCAGATGTCTACATTTAGTTCAGTAAATTCCACCCTGTATGACAAAATGAATCAGCAGGCCTGGAGAAGGTGAGCCCCAGTTGAGGGATGAGTCTGTTTCCTGTAGTTCTGTCAAGATTTCTCCATAGGATTGCTCTTGCTGTGCACAAACTTGCCAGCAGTTTTACAGCAGAACTGGGAGAGGTGTGATGTACGTACTGTGTCATCCTTTCCCTCTCATTAACTCTTGTCCCACACAACCACACCTGGTTCTAATCTCAAGGAGCTATGGAGTTCTCCAGACTCTGAGGAGATCCCAAACCTCCACTTCTTGATTTCAAAGAGAGGAATCCATCACTCCCTAATAATAAAGGCAATGTTATGTCAATAAAATGATAAATCTGAAGGGGAAGAAACCCCAGGAAGTCAGCAATGAGGATACAGAGAATTACACAGCCTGAAGTCACTCAGTGTACAGTACAAATACATGTATTCTTGGTATTTATAGGGACAACATAATCCTAAAAATTGAAAAAAAATGTCCATGTGTACGTATTAAGAAACAATGAGTGAGCTGCACTTTGTCCAGATCAACTGACTAATACCAAGGCTTGCTATTTAGTTACACATCAGCTACTCAAATTGTCGCACCTTTCTTGGGTCTATGTGTTAACAGGAAAAGAATTGTTAATCTGTGACAGAGAGCAGATGCCCTCCAGTGAACTCAAGGTACAGATCTGCCAATTCAGCAGATGCCATTCTCGGAGCTGATTTTCAGTGGGAAAACACACACATATTTGCTCCTAAAACAAGACAGTAACATTATAGATAATTTATTATTTTCCCCAAAGCCTCTTAGAATCCCATCTTAATTTATAATGCACATTTTCCAAGCTTTCCAATTATTTTTATTATAACAAAATCCTCTCTCTTCTTTACTAAAACCTGCTACACACTATTGCTTTCCTACCCCTTGACAAACACACATTTTTACAAGCCATAAACCCCACATAAACCAGTGACATGCACTATGGAGCTGGTGCAATGCATTGCATGCAGTATCAGGTAGGAAAGTTGTTTCTGTTACCTCTTTTTGCCCTACTGGAGGTGGTGGCTCAGCCTTCAACTGCTTATCCATGTGCAACTCACTTAACTCTTCACAAATCTCAGAGTTCTGACTCCGGACTCCTGGGCTTTGACCTCGCTGCCCCCTCAGCTGCAGTTGTTTTTCCTGCTGGAAATAATCCTAGATGGGTTTATTTTCTTTTTTTCTTTGATAGCATGCTTATTTCTTAGGGACAACTCTCCAACTAGAAGCGAAAATAGCCTGGACTATACTTGTCAGGGGACGGCACCTTAAGAAAAATGGCAAGAAACAAGGTAATACAAGCTTATGTTGCAATTTTTGTGCTTTAGCAAACGGATATGCCAAGGCTGTAGCAAATGGACATGCAAACAGTCCAACTTCTTTTTTTTTTTTTTTTTTTTTTTTTTTCTGAGCTGCTGTTGCTGAGGTGGGAGGAAATTCCCTTGCAATCTCTATTTTGAGTCCGGTTTTGAGACACAAACTTCCTCCAGTGACCTGAGGAACACAGAGAGGTGATTGTAGTTCGGCCAAATAACCAAGGGTTGTGATCTGAAGTTGCACAATGAGGTGGAGATACTCAGTGTAACAGCTGGAGAAAGGCAAGAGAGCAAAACCCAATGCTGTGCTACAGGTCTGCTTGAAAGAGAGTAAAAAAAACACCCCACACCCAGAGAAGACAGGATACATATTGAAGTGGAGGAAAACCCAAAGTTCACTGGAAGAGATAAAAGGTATCTGAAAGTAGATGTGGAAAAACTTCAGGTAAACACACAAATGCATTGCAGCTCCTATTCAGCAAAACACTTAAGGCTACTTTGCACCCACTGATGCCAACGGGGCTCAACCGCAGGTTGAAAGGAGAGCACATTCTGAAGTACTTCCCTGAAAGGGGATGAACTCTGGAATCAGAGCAATATTTTTTTTTTTCCATAAACGCATCTGACTAGACCTAGTGCTTGCTAGCATGAGTGGTGCCATTAAATCCAGCCCGTTCTTCCTGGGGTGATGATTATTGCTGCTGAGCTCTCAAGAAGTGCTCCCAGGACTAATGGCAGAGGAGAGTGTGTTTTAAGGGTTGGTCCCTACCTCTGGAGGCCCAGGTTTTCTGTTTGTGGGGCTTTATTGATTCACCTAAGATGGGGATTTCACTGAAAACTCCATAGCTCATCACAACACCACCACTGTTCATGCCATTACTAACGCGGCTACTAAAATATTAATAAAACTCCAGCCAGATTCAAAGGGTTGTGCTGAATTGCTTACAGAGGGACTTCCATGCTGAGAAAAAAAATTACAAGCATGACCGGATTTCAACAGTAATTATTTAAACCTATTTATCTTTCGCCTGTCCATCTTTTCTTTCCCTTGACTTGACTGACACTCGATTTTATTCATGTATTAAGCGAATTTCCCTTCCCCAGGGAGCCGCAGCCTACCTGCCTCAGTTCTAAAGCCACATCACCACAGGAAGTCCCTCAAGAGGTACCCGAAGCAGAAAAAAACACTTTATTCCAAATATAACTATCTGAAAGACCAAATGACACAAAGGAAGCAGTTGGTTAAGCAAATTGCTCTCTGTATAAATACTTTTGGACTGTCAGGTTTGTGCCAGTCTTTTCAAATGTCGTCGCGTGTTTCTAGCAAATTAATTTAAAATCAAATTACTTGTTTCCTGCTTCAGAGGGCATGTGGTCTAAAATGTATTCTAACTTTAATAAATCAAATTATGCATGTCCAAGACTATACCCTCTGCATAAGAATGTACTACATACAATTTCTAGTCACAGGTTAGCACTGCTCTTGACAGGCCAAAGATTTCTCCATAACCTGAGTTACAGGTATGTCCAGGACAAAAAGTAACACTCTTTCAGCCTCTTTAACAGTCTTTATTTTTGAAAATAGTGTAATATTCAGGGGAGAAGCCAAAGTGGAAGGCACAGTCTGCACAAGTAAGGCATTCAGCCATAAAAAGTCCTTTTTTTTTTAAATGCAATGTGCATACAACTTAGTACCAAGTAATCTTAATGGCATGATATTGGTTATAGCACTGGAACAACAGAAACAATTGTTTCATGTTAAAAGTGCAATGCAATCCGAGGTGACGTCTCAAGTTCATTTATGCAGAAAGGTTGTGTACTCAGATTCATTAGAAACTATGCACTGTAAGAGCACAGACTGTGTAACTCAGTTGATCTGACGAATATTCAAGCTCTGAGACAAATTATTGTACTAATCTAGAGTCAAATGCCAAAATTACAGCAAATCTCTATTTATTAATCCCTCTGTGTGGTACCAAGATTTAGCAATCCTTTTGTAGAGACTAAACTCTAGGAAACATGGACCCAGCTTCTTCCTAGGAATCACACTTCTACCAAGCACCCAATGAGTTAATGTTAATTAAAACTGATGAAATGTATCGATGTGCTTGGATAATGATTTGGTTCATCAGCATGTGTTTTCAAACTTGGCCTCTAAACTTATACGGTGCAAGACAATGCTTAAGAGAAATAGATTCTTCAAAAGAATTTGGTTGCGTAGACTGATCCCAGAAGAAGCGTTTGGGAATCAGCTGAGCTTTTGCAAGCAACTGATGACAGCCCTGGTAAACCACTCTCATGGGATGCAACAGTCTCATTTACAGCACACAGCACCTGAAAATCAGCAGAGACCTGTCTGGGGAAAGGTGCCTTTGGTTTATGTTGTTTAACTTCGGGCTGTTTGCTTTTGTTCTGATTCCAGATGATTTGTTCTTCTGGCAGCAACGGCAGCAGGTCTATCTCCTGTAAAGCTCCCCACCGTGGGTGGTTTACATAATTTGTTTTTAATTTTTGTATCGAGTGCCATGTTGCCAAGGCAATACACATTATGTTAATATTTATCGATTCAGTTGTTTTCTTCATTTATAAAGTAAAATTACTCAGCAATACAAAAATTTTTTGCATTCAAAAGGGAAAGCTGGGACTGACCTCATCTCCTTTAGAACATAAACCAAAAGTTTGCTCACCTCTGCTCTGATCTGGACCCTAAAAGGAGGTGATCTGCCAACACCACACCAGTAATTAGTACATGGAGGAGGATGGACACAGTGTTGTCCCCTTGTGTGCTGCAAGCCAGTTGTAGCACCAGCAAAACAGCAACAGCTCTGAAAACAGAGCATAATCTGGGTGACATCTCAAGTGTGCTGCTGCACAGACCCACATACTTGTTTGCTGACACAAATAAATGCAAAGGCTCCACACTTCTGTCTCTGAAAAGCACAGATCAGCTAATTGTTTCAGGCTCAAATGGGGATTAGTGCAAATGCCGATCCTTTGGAAAGAGGACTTGCTGTTGGCAAAACAAAACAAATACCTGTCATCAGCATGGATTCACTTTATTCCTTGCCCATGGAAATATCATTTTTTCCGTTCTGTGCAAACAAATTTAGAAAGAGGATCCCAGGACTTGCATTTCGGATGGTGATTGGTTCAAGTGGGTTCTCCTGATGCTTCTCTCACTTCCTAGATCATGGCCCTAACTTGCAACATTTGTTCCCTGATTCCCTGGCCATGAGTGTTGTGGGAAAGATGACGTGCAAATCCTTTGATAGCAGAAAGCTTCTTGTCCCAAGCAGGTGGGGAGGAAAGAAGTGGGAATTGGCTCTGCAGGCCCCTCTCCCTTGCCACTGCCACTGCAGAGTCAGCAAGAAAAATTATGTGGCAGGAGGAAGTTAATTAAAATTGTTTTATGAAAAGTATAAGGGTTTTCCCTTTCTCTGGTGAGACAGTGCAAATGCAAACTGCCCTTTACTCAGTCCACAATGCAATGGGAAGCTCTGACACCATGTTTGTTCTCTACTCCCCAGCAGACTTATGAGTCCATCTGCCTCTTTGAAGACCACTTTTGAGACACTAATGGGAATTCAGGGATGTCTGGGTTCTGCAGTCACTTTCCAGGAATGAGCTGGTCAAGACATTTCCAGGTGCAGACTCAGGAGTGGAAGCTTGCAGTTCCCCCCTCCCTCCTCCCCACCCTACTTGTCCATTCTGGTGAGACCCTCCTGTACCACGGGATGTTGCCCATCAGAGGAAGCAGCAGCAGCAGCAACAGCCCAGGATGCTGACAACAGAAATATCTTTGCTTTAGCCACTCATGAATGAGTAACACTACGAAACTGAGTCTCCTCAAGAAATGCATATTTTAGCCTGCAAAGCTTCCTATAGCTAAATTTCAGACACCTCATGTATAGTAAACCCAGTTCAGCAGTGTGACACATATAGTTATAAGAGGACTGTTTACTCTGTAAAGTAGTTGTTGATGTTTGTGTTCCTCCTTGCAGACAGCTACGGATTTCATAAAATTGCCATGCCTGGTAGCAATTGGCACCCTTTCTCAGCAACAGTTTGTGTCTAGTAACTGGCACCTTTCCACTGCAAAGAAGCCAAGAAGTAAATGATGGTGAAAACTGAGCTGTTTATATCCTACCTCTACATAAGTGGAGAAGCAAGCAGATTGCAGTGCTGCTGAAACACAGCGAGCTTGCATTACTGCCTTGGTGGCACTTTTNAGTAGACAGGAGACTACAGTTTGCAGAGCTGTCAGGATGACAACTCTCAGATAATGCTGAATTCAGTGTTTCTGAAAAGCCTTGAAAAATCTGAGGTAAAACAGATTCTGAGGGGCAGAAATAAAAACCACAAACCAGAGAAACGAATCGTGGGCCCTTATTACCAGAACAGATCATTTATGATCTTGGTTCTCCTTTTCCACAAATAAATGTAAATCCTTGTAGCACCAATAAAATCAGTGGATTTATCTTTCTGCATGAAGAGAAATCACCAAATAGATCAGGAAAATTCCCTTGCTTCCCTAATATGAGAAGGGGAAGATTAGTATCACTTATTCCGCTAGGAATAAAGGAGGGCTGGAGTGCAGCTGTCAATTTTAAGTGTGCATATTTAAGAATCTCTCTAACCTGCTTTGAAGAATTGCTTCTGTAAAGCAGAGTTGCCACTACTCAGTTTAATGAGAAATCAGAGAAAAACCTGGAGCAATACCACCCCACAGCACTAGGATTATAGCTGAGACACAGAAAGGACTTGTGTTACACTATGTTCCTTTACAAGGGCATTTTATTAGTAGACTACAATGTTTGCAATACTGATGTAAAGTATGTCAAGTCCCACCTTAAGGTTGCCACATGCACATAATTTAAGACCTGCAAATTCCTCAGAGGGGGGACGAATACAGAAAAGTCTAAACTTGTTTGTTTGAGACTGGTGATGCCCACTCTCCATCCTTTGCCACCTGGTCCATCCTTCCACTTCAGCAGAAACAACCAGACATCAGGCTAGCTTAGTAGGCTGATTTTTGATCAGTTTTGTGGCCCTTATCTGCTGCTCCCTGTCGTTTCATCTATGCAGAAGCCAGAATCAATACAGTGCAAAGAGAGTAGTAAAACATCAGAATTAGAAGGTACTGCTCATATTTGTCATGTGAATCCATACGTGCTATTTTTTTCTTCACTTTCTTGATGACCCAGCCTTTATAGGAACCATGGTTATAAAAACCCAAATCACTAAAACATGGGAAAAACAGGTTAAACACTGTAATCAACACAATAGCCTCTGAGTTTGGAAAGAGCAGAGGTCTGTTGCCCAGCTCCTGGGGAGATGAAAGGATACCCCCAACCTGGTTGTCTACAGGTCTCAGGTGAGTTTCCATCTGCATTGTCACCTGTTAGAGTTAAGGCCATGGAAATCTGAAATTATACCTGTGTAGTTAAACACAGATCTTGTCTCACTGTTTGACCTAAGAAACACATTCTTTTCCCCCTGAAAGTCACAGGGTATTTGGAAGAAAGATCCAGTACTTGTTTTAGAAAAATTATGCACCTGTGAGTACTTAGCTGGATAAAAATACCAGAATCTGGCCATTACAATTCAGAACGTCTAAGGCTAGGGCTTGCCAGAAACCACAGCTGCTCAGCAGAGACTGTTAACAGCAAAAACTCCCCTGGACCCAGCCCGACCTGGTATTTTCTTCCACTTTAAATAAAGGTAAATTAAAACTTTGCCAGACAAATGTCATCACAGCCACTAACTGCTGGTCTCTGCATGAATGTGGGATGCTTAGCAAAACGTCATCCCTCAAAGACAGAAACAGCAGTTCAGCAGTGCTCCTTCTTGGATTAATCCAGAATACTTAAAGCCTTTGAGCTCTGGTTGTAGAGAAGGAAGGCACATTATTTCTAATGGCTTCTGCCTTCCTGGCCTAAGATCTTTTACCACACTGAGCAACATGCTGCCCATAATAAAATATAGATTCATTATTCCAAGGGTTGACTCTTAAAACTTGTCTAAAAAGGGGTACTTGGCAAAAAGATGGACTGCCAAAGTTAATTTATCCTGTTATCAATTCAATAGGCTTAAATAGGCAGTGAAAGTGTTTCATAAGTGTTCATTGTTCAGAGTTCAACCTAATACCTTCTGCTAAATTGCATTTTGAAGTTTAATCACAATCTACTTTATGTTTCTTTTGGTAATTGGGATCTCTCCACAGTATAATATGAAGAACTCAAGCTAATGGGCTCCTCTGATGGAAGCCTGAATTTTGGAAGTTTGCCTCAAAGCGCAGTGAGTGAGAGTGCCTGAAATAACCCAGAACCTTTCACCCAAATAAGATGTTAATATTTTGATCATTAGGCAAGTCTCATATTATTACAGGCAAAAGCAACAAAATAATCATTAATTTAAATGTTGTTATTTTGGACTATAATTAACGGGAGCAATCTCACCCCTCCAGCACACGCACGCGCGCACTGCCTCACTTGGCACGGGAGCCGTTGGGGAACCGGCTGCTGTTCATTTTGCCCAAAATGCTAAATGTCGGCATTTTCTTTATACCAAAGGGAGAAACAGTGAGAAATGCTCACTTCTGGGCAGCATTTTGCTCCGGGGAGGGATATGGATACTGGGAAATGGCATCCAGTAAGCTGTGGCCGACGCGTAGTCCACGGTCTGGGCACTTGTCCAAACGCATGCTGTCAACTCCGCTACGCCTGATATCGGCTCCTTCAATGCCAGCCTGGGTTTGTTTTGTTTTTGTTGTTTTTTTTTTTTTCCTCCCTCCTCTTTCTCTCCTCCATCAACTCCCTGTGTTTCCTACACCTTAGGCATTATGCTGTGGACAAATATATTTCCCTGCCACCGCGTACTGAATAAGCACCCTAAAACCTTTGTTCATGGTGTGACTGCTCTAATCACGTCAGCAGGGTCTGACACAGGAGTCTTCTGCCCCACTGTGCTGCTACAAAATAAACACAAACGTCTTTCTACAGGAAGAAGCACAGATGAGGACTTAGGTGCTTTAAATGTGCTGCTGGGATTTACAGTCCTGTCTCTTTTTCTAATGCCCTTGTTGATATTCTTCTGAAGACAATAAATCCAGAAACGTTCTCTTCTATTGCTAAAAATAATTAGCTAATAATTGAGTTCTACACAGTTTTTAAGAAGCACAAAGCAAAACATACTGCTTAAAAAGTGAGGAACCCAGGCAAACTATGTAGGTAATAACAGTGAAAACCCCCTTCTATCTTATTTAATGATCTGAAAAATATTGGCCCAAGTAAAGCTGACAGGAAGAATGCTGTAAGATTTATTGTGTGCAGCAGGCATGTACACACGTGGGCTCACTCTCCTGCCAATGAGAACTGGGGAGTCATCAACAGAATTCAAAGGTATTTTATCCAGTTACACTCAAAGAGAATGTGTCCCACAGACTGGAACTGAAAACAGAAGGAATATAAATACAGATTGAAAAGGCATTAGGGTTCCTGACAGTAAAGTATATTTCCTGCACTAAAAGGCTGAAATTATTGCAGCTTATCAAATAAACACATGGCTTCATGATATCTCTGATTTATAGATGTTAGAATTATTAGGAGCATAAGATATTGTCAAAAACAATTTTATATCAAAATCTTTGTGCACTGGCATTTTTATAGCAATTTTCAATAATTTTGGATACACTTACATCAACCTAGAATAATTCTATTGAATTTTACAGAATCCCTTCAGGTTTAGGAGCAGGTCTGTAATGCACAGGAATTGTACAGTAAAATTGCCACTGCATACAAAGGAAACAGATGTGGGTCCACATGCAGATGGTGAACTCTCTGTTACCTGAGAAATTTCATTCTTTTTTATTTTTCTCTGTCTTACAAATGATGTATCATAGCTAAAATAAACTCACAGGCTCTGTGCAGAAATTAGTGGATGAAGTCTTTGACTCAGTGCTATGAGAAAGCAGAACCATCATACCCTTATGGCCACCCCTGACCTCAAAATTATGAATCTCTTACCGGTAGAAACATGCAAAAAAGCCATCAGAAACAGTTTTACCTTGTCAAATGAAATGAAATGAGTTAGTAATTCTGATATATATAAGGGAAGAAGAGAATAAAAGCTTGGGGGTTTGATCCAGTTCAGGGCAATATAGAAACTGTACCAATGGAATAGAAATGGAGGTGGCAGCCAGCTTTATCTTTGATGTGTACAGAGGCGGTTACTCATCTAAAGCTAGAAACCTGTTTTTCCTGGGAAATATGTTTGGTGAAGTCCAGACAAGGGTATACAAGATGGGAGAATTCACAACCAAGAAAAAAATGTGAGTATGACTGAGAGAGCAAAGTGTGCTCTGTAGCAAGGAATCTGTGCAAACTCTAGGTAATGTACAGCGCTGGGGTCCTCTGTGCAGACCCAGACCCAAACATCTTGAAAATGACAGCAGAGGTGCTGCTCTGTGCCAAAGGGATCTAAGAAAATCCAACTGAGAAGTGCAGCAGTGCCGTGGGAAACTGGGAGACTCTGAGAGACAATAAAAGACATTGCCCCCTCCCCTCAGGCAATGCCACATCGGGGGGAAGGTAACCCCCAGCAGGCACAGGAACAATTCCCTGCAGTTTAAGGATTTCCAGAGCCAGGGGTAAGCCTGAGGCAGGAGAATGGGGCAGCCCTCCTCAGGCTGGCACAGACTGGCTCTGGTGGGAGCTGGGACCTGGACACGGAGCAGGAAAAGACAGCGCTCCCAGGGCCTGCGTGCCTGGAGCCGAGGAAGGGGTAAGAAGCTGCAAAGCGCTCCGTCCCGGCAGCAGGCAGCCAGCACTTTCCATATGACCCAATTAGCCACTCCATCGGAACAAATCAATAATGGCATTTTCTGGAGACAAGCAGGCAAGTGCTGCTGGCTCGGCACTGCGCTGCCTGTGCAAACACAAAGGTGTTATCCCTGCGGAAAGCAGAGTCTGTGCCCGGCTCTGTCACTGCACGGGGGGCGAGGGTGAGACGTGGCCAAGAGCCACCACAGCACGGACCACCTTCTCAGTGTTGTGCTGAGTGACTACAAACAGGTGGAGTTGAGGGCAGTGGTTTGAGTAAGGCAATATGTGTAGTAACTAAATTTAGGGAAGGCGAGAAAAATGTAACAACCCTGTTCGACTGACGGAAAGAGCAAGGAAAGGGGGAAAGGGTAGAACCATTTCCTTAGGTTATGCTACTAACTTTTCCTGCCTGTAGGAACTCACGGATGCAGAAAAGGATGCAGATGGCGTGCAAAAAGACCTGGACATTAGTGAGGGCTGGGGTAATAGGAACAAGGAAGAGTTAACAGTTTAAGTGCAGGATGTTGTACTTCAGGGTCTGATTTAGGACACCCAGCACTACTCATCTAGAACCTCCTTTCAGTCCATTAATCCCAGGAGTTCTCTGAAGCACAAAGTAATGTCACTGTGAAAAAGGCACACGCTGTTCTGGGCTACAGCTGTGGGCCACTTGAAGGGGAAGCAATAACTAAAGTAGAAATTTCGAAGATAGGAGCTTTGGACTTAGATATCTAATGCAAATGGTACAAGTCTCTCTGATGTCTGAAACCTGCAATGTAGCTAAATTACAAGTAAGTTCTGGTTGAATCCACTGCTTTAGTTGGACTGGACTGTGTACACTTAACTGACCCATCAGGTGACTGGCCCAATGATCTGTTCTTACTCCTTTGGGAGACTGAAAGGTGATTTCACATATGAAAAGATAGCCATAAAGCAATTACAAGACACTCTATGGAGGTTCAAGACTATGATTTCCACCTTTTAATCATCTAGGAAGCCAAAATGAGAACCCAAAAGAACCTTGAGAAGATGCAGCCAGCACATTACTGTGGTTGCTGCTGAGCTTTTTGGAACAGTTTTCTTGGTAGGACAGCGCCTATTTAAATTATACATCTCAAAGGCAAGGATAATAATGAAAGACAGTTATTCTTGTTCTCATTATGAAGTTAAAATCATTAAATCCTCAAGAAATCTTGTCGTCTGAAAGGGA
This sequence comes from Lepidothrix coronata, assembly GCF_001604755.1. Taxonomy (NCBI): domain Eukaryota; kingdom Metazoa; phylum Chordata; class Aves; order Passeriformes; family Pipridae; genus Lepidothrix; species Lepidothrix coronata. The sequence goes on along the minus strand of NW_016690308.1, from coordinate 287,245 downwards.
GAGACTTCCCAGCACCATGAAGAGGGCAAGGAGAGAGGGTTAAATAAAGACACAAACTAAAATTATGCAGTGACCAGCAGCAACACACATATCACACAATAGTGACAAATTAATTTAGCTCAAGGTGATTCTTTCTCAGCCTCACTTCTTGCTTCTTGCACCTGTGCTGACTTTCATTGTTCAGCTTTTCTTCTGGATCCTTTCCCCGTATGTGTGGGCTACAGGCATGGTTCCCCTGGCTCTCAAAGCTGGCAGAGCATCTCACTTGCATCTCAGTAATCAAAGGAGATTTAGAAGCTATCAGGTGGGCTCTCTCCCTCAGAACCCTCTCAATGACAGTGCCACAAATTGGTAGCTTTCAGGAAGACGGCTGCTGCCAGTGTGAGCTTTGATAATAGAAATGGCAGCTGAAATTTAAACTTAGACATTTCTATTACTCAGAGGAAAATGTGCAGTCACAGAAGGTTTTCTCATCATCTGAAATTTCAAACCGGTGCGTGGAATGCTCTGGGACCCATTTGTCACAGCCACAATGGCTTACTTTAGACTAGTTTTGTGACTTTCTGGGAAGAGCCCAGCATTGGTACAGGAGTTGTAAGCTGAGCAGATCATCACCCTAAAACACTCCATCGAGATCAATAACTTTGTGGTTCTGCCTGAGACCAACCTCCCATTAGCCTCTCTGTCATGACAGACAAGTCAGACTGATGGGGGCACATGATGAACTAAATGTGGTCTGGAATCTTCAACTAACAGGGGATGTGTAAAGGACGTGTAAGACTTTTGTAGGTTTACTAGCTGTGCACTTGAGAGGCATACAACCACATGTTCCCTTTTTATGCATCTCCTGTCACCTCCTCTTCCATGCTGTTGAACCAAAACCTACATGCAGGAGGAGGGAAGAGAGGTTCTGGCAATGTCACCAGAGGGCTGCTCAATTCCAGGTCAGCCAGCAACTTTAAAGGGAAGTGGGGTACATTGTCTTCTCTTGAGAAGTAGATATACATACACATTCTCTTTGTACATCCTAAAATATTTAAATATGTAAAAATATGGATTATGATTAGGGGAAAGTTAGAATAGATTTGAATGTTTAGCATACCCTTGGTAGTTCTTGTTTGGTTTCTGTGTGATGCCCTCCCCACTAAATGACACTTCACTGTAATTGTGCCCTCTCAGTGCAATCATGTAAATTTTGCTCTTGTTCATGTTTTCGTCCTTTGCAAGCTCTGATTTGGTTATCATGACCATCCTGGACAGGAGGAAGAAAGGACATCCATGGAGTTGGGGTTTGCAGGATTAAAGCTTCTGGGATTGAGTGGGGAAGTTTTTTCCCCAGAGTCCCACAGGAATGTCCTTGATAGAAAAGTCAATACACTGTAATGCCCACAACTCTATATCCAGGGAATTGGGATTTCATACCAACCTCCAGATGCAATAATATCTTCTGCAGGAACCTCCATGTTGATCAAGGGAATTTTTCTGTGAGTCCAGAGATCATTTATCTTTGGAATGGGCTTTATTAAAAATGACAGATTTTTGAATTTGTCGGTATCTGCTTTCTCACGGCTCTGCTCCGTTTGGAGACATTTACAGCTGTGCAATTTATTAGGGTTTTAGAGGAAAGCAAATGCAAAGCTCATCACACAATTATCATTTTTGCTGTTAAGCTTCTTCCTATTTTTGTTTATTTATTATGCCAATGTATTTCGAGCCTTTTAGTCGGAACGCCCTTGTGCGCACACGTTTTCCCCTCCAGGAATTTGTTAAAATTGTTTGCTGGATATGTGAACTTGCCTCTTGTTTGGACCTTTTTAGCACTAGACCCCTCAGACCTGCAGATAAAGGTTGCAAACCATTGATCAGGGCTATGCACAAGGGAACAGCAGTGACTTAAGCAGCTGTTTGTCCAAGCCTGGAAAACACTAGTGACAAAGCTAATTAATTCATTTCGCAGTTCCATGCCTTCTGTTTAATGCATATGCTAGCAGTGAACCACATTGCTTCACTGCAATCCAAATATCTTGTGGTAATGTGGCAATGCTCCTCTAACGTTTATCAAAAATTTCATTAAAAGGTACAGTGGGAAAACAGTATTTTGGTTTGCTTCTCCTGCTGGGGTTTTTTTCCCCCTATTTTGTTTCACTCTGAATCCTCAATGTTTATATTACATATGATGATGTTTCAATATTATTGAAACTATTAGAAGTTTTCTTAATATTTTCAAGTCAACTTTTATTCATAATGTTCTGTTTCAATAAAATGCTTATTTTTCTACAGGAGCTCTCTCCCTCATGACTATAACAGATCTCACTAAAGCTCTAATTCCAAATTTACTTGCTGTACAGCATAAAATGACAGCTACCTGCTCCATCTACTAATACACACACCAGCACCTACAGGGACACACCATGCACCTAAACAGAAGTCTGCATTTCTATAGTTTTAAAGTACAGTAAGACATATAGATCCCTAACCTTCCATGCCCTATGCTGCAATTTAATCTTGTAACTGTAAATCTTACTATTTATCTTGAGAAAGAAGGAACACAGTGATGCAACATACACATTTGTGCATGTACAGGCACAGGCTACCAGACATCATGGACACTCAAGTGCAAAATTTCCAGTGTCTTTATCTCAACTCATGAATTTTACTTCCTTTTTCCAGTTCTCTCCCCCATCTACTGTATTCATAATTCTCTTTCCAAATGTTCTCTGCTTCTAGGTTTAAGTAATACAACCTGGGAATAGAGAAGGACTTCAAAGAAAAAACAGATATTATCCACACCACCCACATTGATCCCCAGGTCACTTCAATAAAAATATTTCTTAAAAAGAAAAAAAAAAGAGATAAAAATGTCCCTAAAAGTGTTTACCAAAAATTTAAGTCTTCTCTTTTTGTTACCTAGGTGTCCATTTGGACAGTGGAGGTTGATGATAAAGTTTTCTGACCTCTTGCTCTTCCTCTCCCCAGTGAGAGGATCAATGTGAAAGACTTGTTGGTGAGCAGATTCACTGACACTGAAGAGGTTTCCACAACGGAACAGCAGAAATTAAATTTTGGCAGCTGATTTGTGCCCAACTCTTGACACAGAGTCCTTCCTTAGAGATTTTTTTAGGCCTTCTCTAAGAACTATTTTGCTTCAAAACTTTCTTCCCCTCAACCAAGAGATCGAGGATCCCTCCTGACAGCTGGATCTGAAACAGGAGCTTTGATCCAGTGCCTGCTGAACTCTGTTGGTCTCGGGCAACGTCAGAAGATGCTGGATCAAGGCTGGAGGGTCTGGAAAACATTAACTAGATATGGTGTGTGGAACCAAGAGATAAAGTTGGTAGAAAGGGGAGAGGGGGAGAAGCAGAGAAAGAAAAGCATTCCCCTGAAGATTTTTTTTCTTCGTTTTACACAACACTTCAAACCACATAGAATTTTTCCGCCTTTACGACTGAGTGCTCTGGAAAAAATGAAAATCTGCCATGTCACACGAAAGAGCAGGCAAATAAGTGCTTTTCCTGTCTGAATACAAATGATAACATATCTTCTCTCTTTCTCTGGTGCCTTGTCATATCAGCCTCTGTCTCATTGTATTTTTAAGAGAACTACCTGGCCCTCTATTCTAGTTGCACAAAACAAACTAAGACATTGCCCATTTTTGCACACTGAGAAAAAACCCCTGTTAACCTAAGATTTGTTCTGCAGCATTCCCATGATTCAGCTGAAAGGGAAAAAAACATTCTCCTGTGTGAGAAAGGGTTTAATTGCTCTGGTTAGAAGAATTAATTTAGACAAGCAAAAAAAAAAAAAATAAGAAAGAGAATGACTCTATTTGGAAACTGAATTTTGCTCTAGGATATGCATCTGTAACTTCTTCTGAAGTTAACAACATATCAAAGGCAGGATTAGGCCATAGGACATTTGCATCACTAGCCAGGGATCCAGACCAAGGGTGGGAACAAAGGCCATCTTAATAAACTGCAAATAGCAAACATTTTTGTTGCCTACCTGCTCCATTTCCGTAAAGGTGCTTTGCTCCTCATCTTCCTCCTCGATATCCGACTCTCCCACAGCAATAGGAACACAAATGGACAGGTCAGGATTGGTCATAAAATCATCATTTTCTGTAATTCCTAGGTGTTTCTCTCCATTTTTATTCATCCCATCCTCAGCGTGATTCTCCTTGTGATTCTCCATGTCCTTGCCGAGCTCGGCGGTGGTGTGGCTGTTCACACAGTTGTTAAGGGCACCTGGGTTCTGGGCAGCGAGCTTCATCATTGCCTTCTTTTCAGCTGTTGTCTTGGGGTGCCGGAGGACGTGGCAGCAAAAATTCCACATGGCTTTTTTGGCGTACTGGAGGCCCCTGTTGATCCGAGCAAAAGCGAGCTGCAGGTTGTTCAGCTCCCCATCCTCGTCTGGTGCCGAGAGGTTGTCAGCGCTGAAGGAGCTCAGCAGCAAGGCAAGGAACAGGTTGAGCACCTGAAATTAATAAAGTCGAAAGGAAATGGATGAGCCTTCAATCTGGAGGTCTTGGAGACAGGAGGGTCTGAGTTTTGTCTCGTCTGTGACAACATAATACCACTGTGGAACTCCCTCAAATACAGGTGATTTCAGTAGGAAAAGGAGGTCTGCGGGTACTTCCAAATACACTGATTTCATGTGCAGAAATACACCATGGACACACTCAGACATTCCCTTTCCCAACCCCTAACACCCCAAAATATGGAAAATAAAATATTAAGCTCAGAAACAGAATACCAAATAAAATTTTCATTGGAAGCTCTATGCTGTAAACATTCTCAGTGGTGGTGGTACAATGAATTCCCTGTAATTGCCCATATTCCATCTTGGAGAAAATCACTAATTACAGCACTAATTGACATCTGTAAAGGTGCTGTTTGCATGTAGAAAAAGACTATAGGAAGAATGTTTTCAGGGCCTTTTTGCTTTTTATTCAGCGTGAATATTGTTATTTATGTTTCGTAGTAGATGATACATAGTGACCTGGATATGCTCAAAAAGTGGGTCTGTGAGAACATCACTGCAGCCTTTCAGTGCTTAAAGGGGGCTCTACAAGAGAGATGGGGACAAACTTTTTAATAGGATTGTTGCAATAGGACAAGGGAAATGGCCTTAAACTAAAAGAGGGTAGTCTCTTGCTAGATATAAGGAAGAAAATTCCTAAGATGAGGATGGTAAGGCACTGGTACAGGTTGCCCAGAGAGGTGGTGGATGCTCCATCCCTGGAAATATTCAAGGTCAGGTTGGACTGGGCTCTGAGCAACCTAATCTAGTTAAAAATGTCCCTATTCACCGCTGAGGGTTGGACTAGGTGACCTTTAAAGGTCCCTTCCAACCCAAACTATTCTATGATTTTATGATAATTATATACATAGGCACGGCACTTAAACCAAATAGTACAGTTGGAAACATTTCTAACATTTGTATGCATTTTCACAGACAGTCTTGTTTTAAATATCCTCTGGGCCACGAAGAAAATGTATTGTGACTGTGAATAAACACCTAAGAGGTCAAATAGCTTCAAAAACTTTTCCCTCCAGGCTAAACAAGCCATCACAACCAGACTACTGTAGCTAAATAAGAGCAGGGCTCACTCCCAAAGCAGGTTTGGTCCTGAAAATGCTGCTACTAGTCATGAAAAAACTATGTGAAGATTTTCACAGGTGTATGAGAAGATCCAAACTGAACTGGAGACTTAGATTCCTCCTGTTCTTGCAACTTAGAACTGTCTACCTTTGCTGGTAGTGCATGGCAAGATTAGACACAACTACACATCTGAGTGACATATTTGATGATTTAAATCTCTTTTTACACCCCCCACCCCACATAAATAAAATTATATCCAATAAATAAAACCATCTTTTTCTAGAAGGCTATTCCCAGTAACATCTCTAACAGGCAGTTGCTGGAGGTTACACATGCTCATGGTCTGAGAAGGAATGAATTGCAGCTTTTGTGCTGGATTCACAGAGACAAGAAGTTCACACTGGAGGTAGATGTCTGGGATGATAAGGATGGAACAAAAGTGACTCAAACCAATATCAGCTAAAATATATTTAACCCAAATAAACTGGGATCAAATTGCCTGGTATCAACTCTGATGCCTGTACAAGGGGGGTGGTTGCCAGCTCTGTGGTACAATGAAGGAGAGATCAGTGCTGCAGCACTTCTGACATTTATAGCAATAAAATTGACTTTGTGAAGATATTTTATCTATGATCCCTTAATGTTACCAGAAATATCTGTAAGTTCCCTGACTTCTCTCTTTCTGACAGTATTTTAAACGGATAAATCCCGCTAGGCCAAAATAAACAATATAAAAAGTACTTCTATTTAACTGGACCTTACCAAAACACCACAGTCTATTGCTATCCTCCCCCCACCCATTCTCTCTTATTTCAAATATTCAGAATATGTGAGATGGAACTCTGAAAACCTGGTCTTAATCACTCTGATGACACTGCATTTGAAGTGCCCTGTCAATATTGTAAGGTACCCTTTGCAATCACTGTGATTACAAACAAAAGCAGTTGGTAGCACAGCAGTTGCCCACATCCATTATGAACCACTGAGTAAACTATCACTGTGCTGAGCACTGCCCTGCTCTGAAGTGAGGTTGAAGCTAATTATTCCTTAGCTGCTCCGTCAAACTGGAGTGTCAGTGACAGCTTGTGTGGGTCTCCTAATTATTGTGGTGGTCTGGCATGAATCAATCTTTCATTTCATACCCCACTTGGACGCACTGCAAGTGATGTGAGAGGTAGTTGAAAACCAGAGTATTGGATATACAGCCAAGCAGGTGGGAGCCCATCAGGGAAGGAGTCCCTGATAGAACTCCTCTAGCCATTTTCAACCAAGTTTGATAGAAGGATGAGGTCTCAGAGACAATCACATTGCTAACAGTGTCCTCAAAATAAGCATGTGTGCAGAGAAGAGACACCAGTGCAGAAAGAGCTTGGAACAAGCCACACAGTGTGTCTCCTTCTTGGCGACAACCTATGGACATAGGAAGGAGCTGGAAGAAGGTAACAGATAAAGAAAGCTAGAATAAAAATCTTCTGGACTTCATAGGTGCAATTCAGTTACCTTAGCAGAGGTGTCTGCTGATGTTTGAAGTTATCTGGGACACCTGCACCAGACCTACAGGATGCCTGTGTTCTTCTTAAGCCCCATCTGCCACTCAGCCAGGACACAACGAGATGTTGCAGCAGGCAACCAAATCACTCATCAAGGGTGGCAGCTGCCTCCAGCCTCAGAAACTAAATCTTGAGAGTCTAACGAGACATCTAAGCCCTATTTCAGTCAGTAGAAATTCATTATGTAGACAGTGGAGACTGACCAAACACCGGTGACTGGGCCAAGGCTACATGGATTTGCCAACTGCCCCTGCCATGCCCGAGTCATCCGGAGGCAACTGACCAGCAGGACACACTGTTATGGGAGATCTGTGTCCAGCTGGAGGCCAGGATGGATACTTTAGAGTATCCCCAGTGGTCCTAGACAAAACTGAGCCAAGCCCTAGATCTCTGTAGACTAGTAGTAGCTCAGATGTCTTCTCCATACATGAATACCTCCACGTAGGCACCCAGATTTTGTTAGCTGAAGCTGAATTTCATCCTGTACTTCATTAATTTTGCTGTTCACAGAAAAGCTTGTTTGAAATGCCTTGTTTTACTTTTCTGTATTTATTTCAGACATCAAACTACAGCTAGATAAGTTTATGTAGATACACCTGCAGGTATATATAATAGGTGGTAACACCCTTACTGTTGTTATTTACCATGGACTATAAAGGCAATGTTGTTTACTTACCAGAAGCACAGCTGATGTTTTGCACAAAGAGCTATTTGCACTTCATGCTTTTAGCCAAAAATAAATCTCAAATATCATTCCCTTCTTCCTTTATGAGCAGGTAACCTCAGAGTTGCATTGCTGGGCATTCAAATAGAGTGAACTGCTGAATAAGCACTTCATGTTTACTTATTCTCCCCATTTCACTACACACTGCATTTTCCAGAAAAATATATGCCTAACCCATGACACACCACGTTTCCTGTAATAGGTTACTAATAATATCCAGTCCTCCTGGCTGCTAAGGCAATGCTTTCAGTTTAAGCAAAAGCAAGCTAAAGATTACCTCAGTTTTCAAAAGCAATGGCAGATTTGTCTGTCCATATGTATCCCCTTTTAAAAGAAATCTGCTTTCCAGTGACACAGAGCAGCCAGACTGTGAAAGCAGGTCGCTTTTTTGATCTTTGAGGTCACGAATCAAGATGCACTCAAAGAAACCCCAATTCCTTTAGTATAATTGTGTTAAGTGTTTAGCCTAATGACAATCCAGCATGCTTTTCAAAGCTTGTAGCTCTGGTTGTGCCACTATAAGGCACAAACAATCAGATTAATCCAGGCTAATGTCAGGTGCTTCCCTGAGGTACTTAAACTGGAGGAGTTTTCCTAGGATGTCTGTAGACAATGGAGACAGTTTGGCATCCCAGGAGACGCTGAAGAACTAAACTATCTCTGGTGGTGCCTATCAAAGCCTAACTTAGTTTGGGTTTAGTATCTTAGAGCTAGATTAAAGCTAGAGAACTTATCAATGCAGGTCAATAACTAACATAAAATCACAGGGTATCTCAAATTGGAAGGACCCACCCACAGGAATGAGGCCACTCCCTCATTTCCCTTCCATTTTTTTATTTACCTTGATTCAGCAAAAATGAAGGGATATAAATCTTTGTGTATTTAACCTTCCATCTGTCATTCAGTCAGAGAGTGTGCAGCCCTAAAGCCTTCCTGCCCTCCTGTGAATTGATTCAGCACTGAATTCCCCACCCTGCACTCTCACTGTGTCACCCAGGAGGGGATTTGACACTGTGCTCAGTGCTGCACAGAATATAGGCTGAAAATCCACTGGGAAGTCTAAAGCCATTTCTTAGCAGACTGAAAATAATTCTGTATTTCATTTAGGTAGTAGTAAGAATGATGTTGCATCTGCACAGGTTGAGCGGCAGGGCTAAGCCATCTCCAAAGTGAGGACATCAAGTACTGGTCTTTTTTCCTGGCAGATCTTGTGTGAGCTCACACACAGCTTCTCCTGTAGTGGGATCTGCCTTGATCACAGACTGTCCACAAAACAAGTGAGTTTGATTTTCAAACTCCTGATCTTGTCTGCGCATGAATTCTAAATGATCTTTCCCGCTGAGCAGCAATTAAGGGCAGACTTTCTCATCTGCCCACACAACACAGGACAAATCAAAGGTTGGAATCAAAGATAGGATCGTCCTCGCAGGGGGAGGCTCATAGAGTAGAGTAGTTCAGGAGCTGCTTTCAAGTGCACTTGTTTGCTTGTAAACCCACAGGACCCTTCAAACAACACCAGTACCAGTCTCTGCAGGAGACAGAGCATAGGAAGGACAGCTGAGGGCAGCTACAAGGGACCTTACATCACTTGAGGGTGCTTTCCTGTGGAGGAAGAATCTCCTAGGAGACAGCCAAACAGGTTTTTCTGTAACAGCAGGGTCCAGAGCAGAAGACACGCCCAACCAGTGAAATCCATCATGCAAAAAAGCAAGTTGTTAAACCAAATTGTAACCCTGTGGCAGCTAATTGTCACTGCTGTCACTCAGTGGCACAGGAAAGCCCAGACAGTGGAGCACATGAGCTACCTGTCAGGATCATAAACTACTTATCTAATACTTTTTTTGTGAATAAAACAGGACCTACAGACCTCAACGTATGCAAATACACTTTCCTGGCAGTGCCTGGTAGACACAGATCAGCAAGAATCTCTTCAGGCACTCTCTGACCAGTGGAAAAATCTGATTTTCTTCCTTCCTGTTTGTTTTTGGATGGCAATGGAAATCTGCACCGTTCTTTGGCTAGCACAGATGGGAAAGATGCAGTTTTCTCTTTGGAGACCTTGATGACTTCTAGCAAGCCTAATACAATAGGTACCAGTTGTTATATTTTGTTTACTGTCACAAAATCCATGAAGCTGAAAAGAAAAACTGCTCAGAAAAGGGGCTTTCATTGCATCAAGTAAGTGTTAGATCTGAGATCTGCAGTAATAGGTCATGTAGTCAGTCTCTCTGCTACTGGAGGATTATTTGTTTCCTTGGAAGTGTATTTTCCAATCCTTCAAACACACTCATCCCAGGGCAAAGTTTACTAAGACGGAGTACTCCTGCAAAAAGCAATTTACGTGATCAGTTATTTTTTATATTCCCTTTTCTATTATTTCAGATATTTGTGTTGGATAAGAAGCTTATATCCTTCTAGCCCAGTTTTTCTTTATCCTGCAGTCAATCTCATAATCCCATTCTTCTGATATCTTACTTTCTTGCTGTCAAAATGATCATGATACCAAAAGACTGGCACAAGGTCCTCGTGGCCTGGGGCAGGTGGGGGAGAACACAGGATGGAGCAGCATCGACCTCCTTCATGTTTTTTGCCTGAGATCAGCTAGGAAAACACAGGGAAATGGGAATATGGATTTCCTCCCTTGCAGCCACACAACTTCCCCAGTGGACTGTGAGCCTACAAGCAGGCCGGCAGTTGCAGATGAGAGGTTTGTGGGGTGCTATAGTATCAGTTTGTTGCAAAAGGAATTTTTTCTTATCAACTCTGTATAAACCTCTTTAGTGAAATAACTGGTTTGTCCGCTTAAATATAAGAAAATGAAATTTAATAGAAACTGTGCACCAAATACAGTCTATTTCCTATGCAAAATCTCTGAACTACTTTATGATGGTAATGAAAGTGGATGTTATCCCCAGGAAAGAAAAAAATGCAAGTAATATGGTAGGAATAATTTTTTCATATGCAAATACAAAAGTGGCTATAACTTAAGTGATTTCATGTGAATGATTTCTATTTACCCTCAGAACAAAGAGAACAAGGCCTGGTTTTACCCCCGGCCCCAACTACTACAGGCATTTCCCTGCCTGTGCAGAACAGTACACAGAACAGAATATGCTTGGAATGCTCATCCTTGGGCATGGCTGGCACTCACACTGTCTTCAGGGTTCTCTCTATAGGCAGGCTGGGTCCAATCAATATGGGCAGAGGAGCCTGAGCCCAATGTGTCCCATCCTAAAGCTGAATGGCTGCACATGAGATGAAATTAAGGAATAAAAGTGCCTTTTCTCTCTGTTGAATGTGAACAATAGGTAGGGTGGCTGATACAGCTGGAGCTATCTTCAGGTAGACTCTAGGAACTGGGTGAGATGAATGTCTTCCCTATCCCATTAGGATATTTTGTGCTATTTACCATAAGGCTGGGAGTTTTTCTGACCATTCTCCACTTCAGGTATTGACACTATGTTTCCCCCCATAACTGGTGGTCTCTTGTGCAGCTGTTTGTATTTAAGCTGTTCAGGGTAGAGAAGTGATGCTGGATGGCAGTTGTTGATGGGATGTGCATGGGTGGAGGAAATTGTCACCCAGTATCTCATCTCAGAGGTTAAAGGGGTATCCATGATTTTTTTGGGCAGATTTCTCGGTGTTGTTCTCACCACTTTACACAGGAGCAAATCTCCTTGAGTAATGGCAGGGTTGATTAAGCCCCTTAATTATACTTCACATCACCTTTGTGTCACAGAAGAAATTTTTTTGGTCATTTTAAGGTACCATTCACCCCTCCACTCTTTCAGTGGAGATGTTAAAGCTGCACTAGCACTGGAGTACATCGGATCTGGCTTGGGTACCTCCTGTTGGGAGAGGGAGGCAGGCAAAGGGAACACCTCAACACTGCTGTCAGCCTGACACAATGGACCACACGATGCAAATGCCTCTCAGGAAGGGAGGCTGAAGTGAGAGAGGAGGCTGGTGTATCCCCAGCTCCTGTCTCACAGGGACCAACCTTCAGTCTCTGCCTCTCCTCACCCCCAGCTTCTGCAGCACCCCAAAAGCTGGAAGAGCGAGGGACCTATGTCCTTGCCACTTAAAACACAGTCCTTGAAACACAGATCTGAAGCAATGCATGACACTTCTTACCACAACCTGGTGGTTGCCTCATGCTGCTGAGTATTTTTCTTTTGTTACCCACCTATGTGAATAGAAATGTGCAGACAAGCTGTACCACTCCAAGTGCTGGTTAAGAACTAATGAACTGAATTTAGATTTCTCTTGTAGCTGCTGACTTTCAGTGGTATTCAAAATATGTCCCTTAGAAATATCAACAGATGAGTCTTCTTTGGAAACCCAGTGTTTTCTGATATGAAATTCTTAGTCTCCAAGTGCTTTATGAGAGGAGGGTGAGATGGTGAGTGGAGGCAGATAAAAACAAACATGTTCCTGCAGGTTTTTCATTAGATAGCAAAACAACACTAATTCACCAGCATAGCAAGAGCTCCCTCAGAACTGCTATGGACTTCTCAAGCCACTATCTAGACAGAAAAGAAACATGCTATCAGACAAGTCCAGTTGAACACTTCTCCCAGCAAAACCGGCTGTATTTGGGATGTTGAAGGCTCAACACACCCCAAAAGCATTAGGGAAACTACAGAAAGTTTATTGATTCCAAGCTAAGATACAATTACCTTTATGCTAAGTCAACAAAGGCGTTTAGCTGTTGTGGCAGTGAGGATGTCAGGACGATTAGAGAGCAAGACAGACTGCACAGGTTTGGACTGACTCAACACACTTGAGGGTCTTTGCTACTGCTGCTTCCTGTAAGGATTGATGACAGGTGAGAAACTCCTGTATTACCCCTGGAATATTTTCACTAGCTGTGTGCAAACAAGACCTTGTCAGCTGCTCTACCAATTATTATACAGTGACTAGACACAAGAAAAAAACCCTCTGATTTTGGAAGTTAAAGCTTTGTAGTTTTTACCTGAATTTACCCACTGAGAAGAGGACACCCAGCTGTGACCAAGGATTGTGCTGGTTCTGCACTCTGTCATCCAGAGGCCATTATGTCCTCTGGGCAATCAGGACTGGAGATCAATGGAAAGAGGTGATTTCCATTCACACATGGCAGAAAATCTCTGGGGAAAGCTAAGACACAGAGCACCAAAAGGATAAAAACCCATATGGAAACAGAATAATGGTGAAAGAAAACCAATGATAATGGCCACAGTAAGCAGTGGCTTCCCAGCAGCCAATATATTACACCAAAATAAAATCAACATAAGGGTAGGCCCAGAGACTCAAAAATTAAATCAGAGAGCCAAGAAATAATTAACATAAGCTTCACCTTTTTTTTTTTTTCAGGGAGAACACGATTTCCTTTAAAAATGTTACTTTCTGATCCATTTCCCAGGTTTAATATTATAATTTGAGTTCCATCACAAAATTACACTTTCCTATTAAGTGGAATGGGAAAAGGATAACTCTTTAGTGAAGGTGTAAGAGGCTTCTGATTTTATGCATTTCTCAAGTGCAAATTCCTCGGAGGGCAGAACAAAGCGACAGAGCTGCCTGCCAGCCAAGGAGGTTTAGCTTTCAGAAAAGCTACAAAATAGATTTCTACTAGTCATTTTGCATAGTATGAAATCTCCTGCCTTCACAGCACATGGCTGGGCTTGAGGCTTTCACATACCCCTGTTGGAGAAGACCCACAACTCAAAAGTGGGACAACCCTCCATGTTTCATTAAAGAAATGGGGCAGGAGGGTTCAGCAGCAGTGGTGCCAGTTATGCATCCAAAATGAGAGCCAAGCTCTGCAAAGGGGGTGGTGCTGACACACACCTCTCACTGCCATCCTAAGGAGTGACCCTTCTCCTCTGCCATCGCCTGATCCCGGCTTAGTTGTGTTTAATTCTGCAAGTTTCTTAGTGCTTCCTAAAGCCCTCAGGGAGATATCCTTGGGAAGAAAGGGAAGGAGGTGGGTGTCCTTTCTTCCTACAGGATAAAGCTGTGTTTTTCAGAGAAGCATTACTAGAAACATGAGAAAAGCACTTCATGGAAGACTGGTTACCAGCGTCCTTGAAACCAAGGCTGGCTCAAACACATGATCAAAGAAAGCTCTTCTTTCCAGGTGTGATGACCTCATCTTTGACTTCCTTCTTATATCAGGAAATACAAAAGTGCTTTGCTGATGTGGAAATTTGAAAATTAGGGGTTTTTATTAATTGTATTCTCTGCACCTGGCTGAAATCCCAGCAACTGGGGTTACCCACAACCATATTTAGTGAAAGATGAACATAAAATTGAGAAAGCAAAGGAGAAAGTTGATGGTGTAAGTTGTCCATAAGAGCATTTTTATGAGTTTATGCTCACTGCCAGTCTGCTAGGGAGAAGGGAGGCACTGAGACCTAGGCAGCTAGTCCATTTTATGATCTAAAAATTGCATTTACAGTAGTAAGCAAAGGCAAGCCAAGGCTTGTTCCCCATCCCTGAGGGTAAGCAGCTGACTGCTCTTCCCCCAGGCAGGATTGCTCCCTGGCTGCTGTGCCCAGCCAGGACTGTTCCCTGAAAGCCCAGGCATCAACTGGAATGGGGTGGCCAGGGAATGTGCCAGAGGAGGGGCACTCACAATGTTTGTTTTCATGCCTTAAGCCAGTTTATAGAGGCAGCCACCTGCCTGTGTTTTCAAACAGTAGGCATTTTGCACTTGCCAAACCTCCCAGATATGGGATGGCATCACATCTAAATGTGGGAGACAAGAAAATTACAGGAGGGGAGAAGGGACATGGAAGCCTTCCAGGAAGAAACCTCCACACAAAGGAGTTTGTAACACAAGAAGCATGAGAGTGCTCTTAGTTGTGCAGTTGCAATGAATTAGTCTACATGAGGGAGGCCAGGAAGAGAAGGGAACTCATGGTGGGGAGGAGGCTGCAAACAGAGGGGCAGGGGAATTAACTGCTAGTAGAGCTGACAAAAATTGCCCATCCCGAAAAACATATGTAATTCCTCTTTTCATCTCCATGAAAATTCAGCATGGAAAATATCAAGTATACTTAAAACCAAGTCCTAAGATCAGTTAGCATGTACCCTTTTTGTGAGAAAATACTACTATGACCTACAGATGGCAAAAATTATCTTGGTCAAAAAATAAAACTACTTTTGCACTGAAATAATTGCAAGATTTTCAAACAGAGTAATTACAAGAAATAATTACAAGAAATAATTACAAGAGTTTCAGGACAGAGTCTTGGAATTTGCTTGTGCATTGGGAAGGGTGAAGTCAAGATACAGGAGGAGATGGACCTTGCAGAAGATGACCTGAAACTCAGAAATCCAAAGCAATGTGAAAAGAGACTTGCTTAAAGTGTGACCCTAGGAAGACTACAGCAGAGATATGGGGCAATGTGAAAGAGAGAATAACTATAATCACCTTTCCTATGAATTCAGGCTAAGAGAGTTAGGGTAGTTCATCCTGGAGAAAGAAGGCTCTGGGGAGACCTTATAGCAGCTTGCAGTACCTAAAAGGGCTACAAGAGAGATGGAGAGGGACTTTTGCAAGGATGTGGAGAGACAGGACAAGGGAGGAGGGCTTTAAACTGGAAGAGAAAATATTCAGATAAGATATAAGAAAGAAATTCTTCAGTGTGAGGGTGGTGAGGCACTGGAGAGGGTTTCTCAGAGAAGTTGTTACTGTCCCATCCCTGGGAGTGTTGAAGGCCAGATTGGACAGAGCTTTGTGCAACCTGGTCTAGTGGAAGGTGTCCCTGCCCATGGCAGGGTGGTTGAAAACAGATGATCTTTAAGGTCCCTTCCAACCCAACACATTCTATGACTATCAAGGCCAGAACTGACCAAAAAGAAAGAAAATACATTTTAGGTCGAAGAAAATAAAAGGAAGGGGAGATCTGGATCACATTCAAGAAGAATTAATTTAAACAAGATTCTGGCTAAGGATGACCCAAACAATACAGGAAGAAGAAAAGTTAACACATGAATCTACATTCTTGTCAGGGAAATAGAACAAAAGGGACTTATGTAGCAGCAAAGAAATAAAAATGTTGAGGGACAAAAAACCAACAGGTCTAATTCTCCTTTCCTTTGCACTGTTTGCAGTAATACAAAATTGATGGAGTAGATCTGTATCTGCTGGAAATTTTCCTCAGCAAATGTGGGTCAGCGAGTTTATTGAATTTAGAGAAGTCTAACAGAGTAAGACGCAGACAAGTGGACTTTCAGGAACAGAAAGAAATATGGAAGAGTAGTAGGAGACCAAAGGACCCCCTTGACTGCAGGAATTTCTTACTGTTCAATAAAATTCCCAAAGGCAGGAAATTGGTATCTAATCCTGTGTACTATATTTAGTTTCCAAATGCATTCTTCAGCATATTTCCTTGGGAAGCCACAGACCATGTTGCCACACATGTGCCAGGTGGAGAAATGCAGTTATAAATATGTATTGTTCATGGGAAAGATAAATTCCAGTATCTCTTGCTCAGAAGGCTAAGGATGTCAGGACTAGCTGTTTGTTTCACATATTCTTTTCAACAAGAGGTTTCTAGAGGCAACTGTTAGAATGCTCTACTCACTGCTTAGTTTTGGTGGGGAAGAATAATATTTTTAACTTTTATTTTAAAGTATAAGATGTTGAGGAGTAGTGAACAATGTATTAAATTTGTACCACCTGGTCCATTTTAACCTTAAAAACCTTGACTTTTCCTCAACACATGCTAGGAATAATTCTGTTGTCATTACCCTTTCAATGACATCCAGACAACACGTACTGTGACATTAATAAAAAGAGACACATTCAGTTGTACCTACCTTTGCACACTCTTGTCCAATTAAATTTGACTCAGTGTCTTCTAGATTTTTAATAACTACCCACCTATTAGCAAGCTTAACCACTGACAAAACCCTACTTACACTGTGAACCAAGGACAAATGTAGAACAAAAAGTGGGTAGCATTTTACCCTGCTTATGCCTACTATATCAACAGGGCTGCAGTTTTCAAAATAAAAATTCAGCTCCTGTTCAATTCCTGGATTACAATGAAATCTCAAAAAGAATTCACTAATATCTTCACAAATAAAATATATATGTGAATATACATACATATATATATATATATATTGTGGATCGTATTAAAAATTTTTCATCTTGTCAGCAGTTCATATAATGGAATCAATGCTTAAACAATATTTTTAGAGAAAAATCTCTGATTTGGAAACACAATTAGAACAAAGGGCATGAGGGTGGTTTCCAAGCGCCAGGTTGACTGAACTAATATACTATCATTCTTCTTCTTCCATATTTCCAAGTCATCTCACATCTATGAAGGTTAATGGGAGACAGTTTTGTATTCCCTTGTATGTATACCTACAGAAGAGCACTAGCATTATTACCAGATTTTATTTCTTTCTGATATATCCCAGTGACTCATTTATAGATCAAGAAGCAATATTTATAATTCTACTGATTAAAATCTGCACCAAATGCCAAAATCTGGCACAGCCCACCAATGAATCTGCTTTGGATTATTGTTTTTGGGAATTCCTTATGTCACAGATGAAAAAAAAATAAGCCTTAGTTCACCTTTTGTTTTCATCCTCCTTTGAACTGCATCAGAAGCAAAAGCTTACTTCTCTTCTGTATGCCAACTGTTTTGGGGATTTGGGCTATTTGTATTTTTAAAATCTATCTTTCTGTGAATGAATGTTGCAGGGAAAAAATTGGCAGATTTTAGTATATATTTGACAAGGACACCATATAGCACCTTGAAAACAGCAACTGAACACACTTGTCCCCTAATACAAGATGCAAGCTCAGATTAGTCACCAAGTGCCAAGATTCAACTCTTCAGAAGAAACAGCTGAGCCTGTAGCAGGATACAGACACTCATAAATCTGAATTGACAGAAGGAAGCAGATCACTTTTTAGGAGTAGATTTTGAAGGTAGTTTGTCCTCCTGTCTATTCTCAGGTGCATTTCCCTCACATCTCTTGGGCAAAGCAGGCCTAAACCTCCCAGCTTTGAACAGACTCTACTTAATCTACCATACAATGGCATTTTGGAAAACCAGCAGCCTTTGATGGTCTATCATAATTACAGTGAGGTTAATTTCCCCAGACTTTTTAGCATCAGCATCTGGTGTTACACATGATGGTGGGAAGTATCTACTCAGTAAAATAAATTCTAGTTATTTATGTGCCTGCTGACAAATCATGCAATTTTTAAAGCCTGGAGTCCGAGGCAAAAGGTTTGCATTTCAAGCAACCCACGTGAGGATGAAGGCTTTCCATCTCTGCTGGGAGTCATCAGAGGCAACTGGACTGATTGATGGTTGGTGTCAGGATTTATCTTTTTGAAGCACCACATGATGCCATCTGTTTCTGGCGGACCTTTCACTACCCCTGAGGATGTTTAATACTTAAGTAGATACAGACAGATGTTTGCAAAAAAGCATCGACTACCTGAGTGCTCTGCTTCCCAGGCACTTCTCAAGAAAGGATGGATAATGGGAAATACAAATAGCAAAAGTTGCTTTGGGACTCATGGACTATGCAGGTAGCTGGCATGAAAAATATGAAGGGGGAAGCTGGGAAATGTTTTGGGGTTTAGTTGCTTCCCTCTGAGTTTTGAATTCTCCCATATCACACCAAATGTTCCCGCTCCCAACCCTAAGTGTACATGAGTAGAAACAAAAGGGACAGTAACATGCAGACAGTTGTTTTGACAGTACTTTGTTTGTGTCCCCTGTTGTGCTTATTCATGTATTCTGGGCTGCTCTTCTGCAAAGTCACACGTGATCCAAGAAGGAAAATTCGCCTCCCTTATGTAAGCGTCCAAGTTGATGAGACAGGCTCAAACGACACTTCCACTCCTCACTAATGAACCCTTGGGCTCCCTGGCTTCTTCTGGACCCTCTAACTCTCCAGCCCCCATGTCCAGTATTTCCCAGCTCTCATTATGGCTCCTGCAGCTTTCTGATGAGTCCTGCTCCTCCGTGGTGCCCCACACGCCCTCCGCTCGCCGCTTTGCGGATTCTGTCCGCCCTGACGATGACTGTTACTGACATGCCTATTCCTGCCTGTTTATCTACAGGCCTTCTCAGCTGATGTAACCAAAACACAAATGCATATTTCCAGAATGCTGGGAACTGCTGAAAGAGCAGATAAGGTGAACAAGGGCACCCAGGACGTGAACACTGGGGTGTAGAGAGAGAGGAGGGAAGGAAGTGCTCCAGCAAGACTTGGGACAACCTGAACATCTCTGCAAATCTCCTACAGCTCCTCATTTCCTTGCAAAAAGCTGTTCTTCCACACCTTTCATGTAGTTGCATCTTATCCCCTATTCCTTCCATTGTGCAAGAAGTGGAACTGGTGGGCCCCAAGGAGAGGACCTGCCTAGTGGTAGAAGTGCAACATGTAAAGCTGGAGGATGAAGACCTCTACTGTGGTTTGAAAATTAAAAAGCTAAGCCCTAAAATGCTGTAATTTGAGTTGTAATACCTTCTTACCAAACCTGCTTTCTTTTCCAGCAAGCAGACCTAACCTAGTATTTGCAATTAGAAGGTACACAATATTTTAAAATTCCACTTCATTTATATTAATTATCAGATGCAATACAAATACTACATTTCCCTCCAAGGGGATTAACCTTTATTCACAGAGTGGATGTCTACAGTGGCCCCCGTGAATAAGAGCATGTTTGTCATTAAATGCAAAATAATTACTTGATTCAGGGCAGCAAGTCTCGCTGCAGCTTTTGAGTTAAGCATTTCCCTGGGGACAGACAGGAAAAACCACAAAAATGGGGCTTTGGTATTTTAGATTTGTACATAATTTGAAGAAAAAATAAGGAGATAGCTGTAAAAGTGCTATCATTCGTCATTGGAGTTCCATTTTCATTTGTTTATTGACACAGGCAATCTAAATGAATGAGGCCTCATTCCTTTTGGGGTAAAACAACTCTCCATCACCCTCTAAAAAGTTTTATGGCCTTGAAACTCCCTAGTTTGATGCTTCACGTCTTTAAAAAGCGTTGGAGTTTTGATGTATCTTCCCTCAGTGACAGCCCTATCATGTCAGGCAGAAACACGAGCCTCCATCTGAAGATCACCTTTGACCATCCTAATATGCTTTGTTTGTCTGAGCTCTTGAAATGTAATATTGTAATCCACTTTCACCTAGGCCTGTTAGAAGCTATTTTGCTATTGCTTGTGATTTTACCACATGGGACAGTGATAGTTCTCTATACCCATTTCACTTAAACAAAGAGAAAATCTGACACATTACCATAAACCTCTTTCAAGCCCAGTATGGTCTGCCGAGAAATTTGCAGTGATGGAGATGTATCAACATTGGGCAAGACAGGAATTTATGGCTAGTGCTACACTAATAAATTAAATGTGCTCAAGAACATTTTCTGGCACTGAGGATAAATGCAAAAGATCATCTTGCTCCCTAATATTAAACTTCTCCATACTCTGCACTGACCACAATTTTCAGCAGGGATAGTCCCTTGCCTGTGAATCTCCCATATGGTTGTCCAGTTGATGGATTCCCACACAGTGGGCTACCAGTTCTCCTTCACAGGTGGCCACATACACTCTCTCTTGTGTTCCTCAATTACCTCAATTAGAGATCATGATGTTCATTTAGTAACAGTCTGTAATTAACTCTATGAAATGGTTTTATACAGAAGCAAAGCCCCCATGCTGAAGACTATGCAATGCAAACAGCAGCCCTGTCTTACATATTTATATGCTGTACATCACAGCTGCCTCTTTTATATGTGGGTTTTTTTTGTTTTGCTTTGGTTTTTGTTCTGTTTTCTTGACCACACACATTGAACTAAAGGGAACACCAGCAAACAAAGAAAAAAAAAGGTATTAGGAAGACACATGGGACCCAGCTCCTCCTCTCTTCAAGGAACTGGCCTACATGGACTTGATGGAAAGGCATGTGAGGAGGGACAAACCCCTTCATTCCAAGAATGTGACATTTTCATATTTCTGCATGTCTCAGTCACGGGCCAAATTATAACAGAAAAAACATCCATTAAGGCTTCCTGAGATGTGGAAGCAGAGTAAAAAGATGGATTTCAGCTGCATCTGACTTTTTCAGAGAAAAGTTTTCACTGAGTTTAACCAAAGCAGGTCACTTCAAATCTCATCCAAACCATGCTGAGCAGCTCACGCTCATGCCAGGCACTGAAATTACCATAGGGAAACACAGGATTGGAAGGTCCTCTTGGGTCACCAAGGCGAGTCCCCTGCTGACATGTGTTGTTTTTTTCAACATCTAATCCATTTCACACACTGCTGGCTTGGGGCTGGAAAGTTCTCCCAAACAACCTCACCAGACTGATAATGAGAAGGCCTTTTCCAGTCCCAGTAATGGTATTCACAGTGATTTACATTCCTTTGTTTGGGATGAGCAGTATCCTGTTCTTCCATGCCTAGCTCTGCATTGCCCTCCTCAACTTCATATTCCCATGCTGTTCTTTTCCCGGTAGACCCTCATTCTTTCTTGAGGATCA
>NW_016690308.1:213405-263029 GCF_001604755.1 Lepidothrix coronata | reverse complement strand
GAAGAAAATAAAAGGAAGGGGAGATCTGGATCACATTCAAGAAGAATTAATTTAAACAAGATTCTGGCTAAGGATGACCCAAACAATACAGGAAGAAGAAAAGTTAACACATGAATCTACATTCATGTCAGGGAAATAGAGCAAAAGGGACTTATGTAGCAGCAAAGAAATAAAAATGTTGAGGGACAAAAAACCAACAGGTCTAATTCTCCTTTCCTTTGCACTGTTTGCAGTAATACAAAATTGATGGAGTAGATCTGTATCTGCTGGAAATTTTCCTCAGCAAATGTGGGTCAGCGAGTTTATTGAATTTAGAGAAGTCTAACAGAGTAAGACGCAGACAAGTGGACTTTCAGGAACAGAAAGAAATATGGAAGAGTAGTAGGAGACCAAAGGACCCCCTTGACTGCAGGAATTTCTTACTGTTCAATAAAATTCCCAAAGGCAGGAAATTGGTATCTAATCCTGTGTACTATATTTAGTTTCCAAATGCATTCTTCAGCATATTTCCTTGGGAAGCCACAGACCATGTTGCCACACATGTGCCAGGTGGAGAAATGCAGTTATAAATATGTATTGTTCATGGGAAAGATAAATTCCAGTATCTCTTGCTCAGAAGGCTAAGGATGTCAGGACTAGCTGTTTGTTTCACATATTCTTTTCAACAAGAGGTTTCTAGAGGCAACTGTTAGAATGCTCTACTCACTGCTTAGTTTTGGTGGGGAAGAATAATATTTTTAACTTTTATTTTAAAGTATAAGATGTTGAGGAGTAGTGAACAATGTATTAAATTTGTACCACCTGGTCCATTTTAACCTTAAAAACCTTGACTTTTCCTCAACACATGCTAGGAATAATTCTGTTGTCATTACCCTTTCAATGACATCCAGACAACACGTACTGTGACATTAATAAAAAGAGACACATTCAGTTGTACCTACCTTTGCACACTCTTGTCCAATTAAATTTGACTCAGTGTCTTCTAGATTTTTAATAACTACCCACCTATTAGCAAGCTTAACCACTGACAAAACCCTACTTACACTGTGAACCAAGGACAAATGTAGAACAAAAAGTGGGTAGCATTTTACCCTGCTTATGCCTACTATATCAACAGGGCTGCAGTTTTCAAAATAAAAATTCAGCTCCTGTTCAATTCCTGGATTACAATGAAATCTCAAAAAGAATTCACTAATATCTTCACAAATAAAATATATATGTGAATATACATACATATATATATATATATATTGTGGATCGTATTAAAAATTTTTCATCTTGTCAGCAGTTCATATAATGGAATCAATGCTTAAACAATATTTTTAGAGAAAAATCTCTGATTTGGAAACACAATTAGAACAAAGGGCATGAGGGTGGTTTCCAAGCGCCAGGTTGACTGAACTAATATACTATCATTCTTCTTCTTCCATATTTCCAAGTCATCTCACATCTATGAAGGTTAATGGGAGACAGTTTTGTATTCCCTTGTATGTATACCTACAGAAGAGCACTAGCATTATTACCAGATTTTATTTCTTTCTGATATATCCCAGTGACTCATTTATAGATCAAGAAGCAATATTTATAATTCTACTGATTAAAATCTGCACCAAATGCCAAAATCTGGCACAGCCCACCAATGAATCTGCTTTGGATTATTGTTTTTGGGAATTCCTTATGTCACAGATGAAAAAAAAATAAGCCTTAGTTCACCTTTTGTTTTCATCCTCCTTTGAGCTGCATCAGAAGCAAAAGCTTACTTCTCTTCTGTATGCCAACTGTTTTGGGGATTTGGGCTATTTGTATTTTTAAAATCTATCTTTCTGTGAATGAATGTTGCAGGGAAAAAATTGGCAGATTTTAGTATATATTTGACAAGGACACCATATAGCACCTTGAAAACAGCAACTGAACACACTTGTCCCCTAATACAAGATGCAAGCTCAGATTAGTCACCAAGTGCCAAGATTCAACTCTTCAGAAGAAACAGCTGAGCCTGTAGCAGGATACAGACACTCATAAATCTGAATTGACAGAAGGAAGCAGATCACTTTTTAGGAGTAGATTTTGAAGGTAGTTTGTCCTCCTGTCTATTCTCAGGTGCATTTCCCTCACATCTCTTGGGCAAAGCAGGCCTAAACCTCCCAGCTTTGAACAGACTCTACTTAATCTACCATACAATGGCATTTTGGAAAACCAGCAGCCTTTGATGGTCTATCATAATTACAGTGAGGTTAATTTCCCCAGACTTTTTAGCATCAGCATCTGGTGTTACACGTGATGGTGGGAAGTATCTACTCAGTAAAATAAATTCTAGTTATTTATGTGCCTGCTGACAAATCATGCAATTTTTAAAGCCTGGAGTCCGAGGCAAAAGGTTTGCATTTCAAGCAACCCACGTGAGGATGAAGGCTTTCCATCTCTGCTGGGAGTCATCAGAGGCAACTGGACTGATTGATGGTTGGTGTCAGGATTTATCTTTTTGAAGCACCACATGATGCCATCTGTTTCTGGCGGACCTTTCACTACCCCTGAGGATGTTTAATACTTAAGTAGATACAGACAGATGTTTGCAAAAAAGCATCGACTACCTGAGTGCTCTGCTTCCCAGGCACTTCTCAAGAAAGGATGGATAATGGGAAATACAAATAGCAAAAGTTGCTTTGGGACTCATGGACTATGCAGGTAGCTGGCATGAAAAATATGAAGGGGGAAGCTGGGAAATGTTTTGGAGTTTAGTTGCTTCCCTCTGAGTTTTGAATTCTCCCATATCACACCAAATGTTCCCGCTCCCAACCCTAAGTGTACATGAGTAGAAACAAAAGGGACAGTAACATGCAGACAGTTGTTTTGACAGTACTTTGTTTGTGTCCCCTGTTGTGCTTATTCATGTATTCTGGGCTGCTCTTCTGCAAAGTCACACGTGATCCAAGAAGGAAAATTCGCCTCCCTTATGTAAGCGTCCAAGTTGATGAGACAGGCTCAAACGACACTTCCACTCCTCACTAATGAACCCTTGGGCTCCCTGGCTTCTTCTGGACCCTCTAACTCTCCAGCCCCCATGTCCAGTATTTCCCAGCTCTCATTATGGCTCCTGCAGCTTTCTGATGAGTCCTGCTCCTCCGTGGTGCCCCACACGCCCTCCGCTCGCCGCTTTGCGGATTCTGTCCGCCCTGACGATGACTGTTACTGACATGCCTATTCCTGCCTGTTTATCTACAGGCCTTCTCAGCTGATGTAACCAAAACACAAATGCATATTTCCAGAATGCTGGGAACTGCTGAAAGAGCAGATAAGGTGAACAAGGGCACCCAGGACGTGAACACTGGGGTGTAGAGAGAGAGGAGGGAAGGAAGTGCTCCAGCAAGACTTGGGACAACCTGAACATCTCTGCAAATCTCCTACAGCTCCCCATTTCCTTGCAAAAAGCTGTTCTTCCACACCTTTCATGTAGTTGCATCTTATCCCCTATTCCTTCCATTGTGCAAGAAGTGGAACTGGTGGGCCCCAAGGAGAGGACCTGCCTAGTGGTAGAAGTGCAACATGTAAAGCTGGAGGATGAAGACCTCTACTGTGGTTTGAAAATTAAAAAGCTAAGCCCTAAAATGCTGTAATTTGAGTTGTAATACCTTCTTACCAAACCTGCTTTCTTTTCCAGCAAGCAGACCTAACCTAGTATTTGCAATTAGAAGGTACACAATATTTTAAAATTCCACTTCATTTATATTAATTATCAGATGCAATACAAATACTACATTTCCCTCCAAGGGGATTAACCTTTATTCACAGAGTGGATGTCTACAGTGGCCCCCGTGAATAAGAGCATGTTTGTCATTAAATGCAAAATAATTACTTGATTCAGGGCAGCAAGTCTCGCTGCAGCTTTTGAGTTAAGCATTTCCCTGGGGACAGACAGGAAAAACCACAAAAATGGGGCTTTGGTATTTTAGATTTGTACATAATTTGAAGAAAAAATAAGGAGATAGCTGTAAAAGTGCTATCATTCGTCATTGGAGTTCCATTTTCATTTGTTTATTGACACAGGCAATCTAAATGAATGAGGCCTCATTCCTTTTGGGGTAAAACAACTCTCCATCACCCTCTAAAAAGTTTTATGGCCTTGAAACTCCCTAGTTTGATGCTTCACGTCTTTAAAAAGCGTTGGAGTTTTGATGTATCTTCCCTCAGTGACAGCCCTATCATGTCAGGCAGAAACACGAGCCTCCATCTGAAGATCACCTTTGACCATCCTAATATGCTTTGTTTGTCTGAGCTCTTGAAATGTAATATTGTAATCCACTTTCACCTAGGCCTGTTAGAAGCTATTTTGCTATTGCTTGTGATTTTACCACATGGGACAGTGATAGTTCTCTATACCCATTTCACTTAAACAAAGAGAAAATCTGACACATTACCATAAACCTCTTTCAAGCCCAGTATGGTCTGCCGAGAAATTTGCAGTGATGGAGATGTATCAACATTGGGCAAGACAGGAATTTATGGCTAGTGCTACACTAATAAATTAAATGTGCTCAAGAACATTTTCTGGCACTGAGGATAAATGCAAAAGATCATCTTGCTCCCTAATATTAAACTTCTCCATACTCTGCACTGACCACAATTTTCAGCAGGGATAGTCCCTTGCCTGTGAATCTCCCATATGGTTGTCCAGTTGATGGATTCCCACACAGTGGGCTACCAGTTCTCCTTCACAGGTGGCCACATACACTCTCTCTTGTGTTCCTCAATTACCTCAATTAGAGATCATGATGTTCATTTAGTAACAGTCTGTAATTAACTCTATGAAATGGTTTTATACAGAAGCAAAGCCCCCATGCTGAAGACTATGCAATGCAAACAGCAGCCCTGTCTTACATATTTATATGCTGTACATCACAGCTGCCTCTTTTATATGTGGGTTTTTTTTGTTTTGCTTTGGTTTTTGTTCTGTTTTCTTGACCACACACATTGAACTAAAGGGAACACCAGCAAACAAAGAAAAAAAAAGGTATTAGGAAGACACATGGGACCCAGCTCCTCCTCTCTTCAAGGAACTGGCCTACATGGACTTGATGGAAAGGCATGTGAGGAGGGACAAACCCCTTCATTCCAAGAATGTGACATTTTCATATTTCTGCATGTCTCAGTCACGGGCCAAATTATAACAGAAAAAACATCCATTAAGGCTTCCTGAGATGTGGAAGCAGAGTAAAAAGATGGATTTCAGCTGCATCTGACTTTTTCAGAGAAAAGTTTTCACTGAGTTTAACCAAAGCAGGTCACTTCAAATCTCATCCAAACCATGCTGAGCAGCTCACGCTCATGCCAGGCACTGAAATTACCATAGGGAAACACAGGATTGGAAGGTCCTCTTGGGTCACCAAGGCGAGTCCCCTGCTGACATGTGTTGTTTTTTTCAACATCTAATCCATTTCACACACTGCTGGCTTGGGGCTGGAAAGTTCTCCCAAACAACCTCACCAGACTGATAATGAGAAGGCCTTTTCCAGTCCCAGTAATGGTATTCACAGTGATTTACATTCCTTTGTTTGGGATGAGCAGTAAACTGTTCTTCCATGCCTAGCTCTGCATTGCCCTCCTCAACTTCATATTCCCATGCTGTTCTTTTCCCGGTAGACCCTCATTCTTTCTTGAGGATCATTCATCAGTGGGATGTATAGCATATGCAGCATTGCAGATCACTGTGCAATAGCATTCAGATTCTCTTTTTTCCTCTGTGATTAGCATTCCTAATATGAATTAGAATGTCATTTACTTTTTCAGTGGGTGCACTGTATTGGTACATCATAGTGGCTCAGTCAGCCAGTGATATGCACATGGGGATTTCCTCACCTGAGTTTTCCTCCTAAGACTTCAGGGAGGGGAAAAGGTAGTTTTAGGGGCTATTTAATCCAATGCATTTAGATTTTTTGGGTGGCAAGATATTTTATGACTTCATAGACTCCATTAACCAGATCTGACTACAAAGGCACCTCCATGCAATTATTGCAGATGTAGATGTCCATGGTGACTAATACATATACAATTTCTGCTGGTAAGCTACTTGATGATAACATAAATTCTTAAATAGGGCTGAGTGCATGACCTTACACTTTATATTTCATATTTCCATGCATCATGCATTAATTCAACAATGGTTATGCAATCCTGCCTACAGGATAGCCTGATATTCTAGAAATTGGTGGTGCTTTCTACCTTTGTACTGTATTCTCAGAAAAAGGCTTTAATATTTTCCTGAATTGACAGTAGGGGGGGGGAAAAGAAAGCCTAGGACTGATGCTAAAGGAGCAATTCCAGCCTTATATTTTACCTTTCAGGTAAATTCTGAAAATGTCACTTTCCTGGTTACAGACTCTAAATCTTGGCAAGCTTGTGACTCCAGTAAGACAAAATCCACCATGGAAATTCAGCAGTGATTTACCAGCTGTGGTGAACTGTGGAACAGTGGTGGATGTGCCATGGAAGTACTGGGGTGTATGTGAATCAGATAGAGGTGAGACAATGGCAGTCCAGAACTCAGCCCTGAGGGTGAGTTAATGCACTGCAGCTCTTAGCTGGGGTTAACACTGACTGATGCTTTTTGGGTGCTCTCTGTCAGACACAGCCCGATCAGAGCATGAGCAAAGACAGTGGGTACATTTCTGTTTCACATCAAGCTGAACTTCACTTGGTGGCATTTCAGGAGAAGCTGGTAGAAAACATTTTCATCTGTGTGGCCGGTAGAAGAATAAAAGGGTGGCTTGGCCAGTGCATGTCACACACGCAGAGTGAGTTTGGAGGTTGTTCTGTCTGTGATTGAGGTGTCAGTTTTATTCATGCACGTTGTTTGCACCCATTACACGCAACTCTCCCCTGAGAAGTGGCTGATGTCATATCGACTCTCACACTGGCCGACCTGCCCGAGCAGGGGCCACCAGGAACTGCCTTGTGACCCAAATTCTCCTACATCTTCTTAATAATTCCTGTCTCACTGATTTTCCTTATTAACCTCAGTAACATAAATACACATGATATGTTAAGTCCTTTTTAAAACTTATCAGTAAGCATAATTATTCAGTCAGCTATTTCAGAAGATCTTTCTTACAAATGAGGGAGAAACTTTTATTATCTGTCTGGTTTGGCTTTACCTTCTAAAGCGGCTTCAATGACTCTAAACTGCCATCTGACAACAGTAGCACAGTTTTACTATGTGAAAGAAGTTCCACAGCACATAGTTTTCCAACTATGTTGTAAAGTTTAGTTCCTTGAAGATGACTCATATATCAGTTGACCAGCAGTAAATATAGTTTCGTGTGGCATTGCACACAAATTGTCCAAGACATTTTTAGGATATATGAATACAAACCAAAGACTAAAGATTTACTAAAATTCCTTTCAGCAGCTGTGCTGCTCTATAACATGATGTTGCCCAGGGTGGTTACTAACTTTCCCGGATTTTCTTCCACCATTCCTTTGAATTTATGTTAGTGAGGCTGGATAAGACCTGCAAACAGAATCACTGAACTGCCACAGAATCTGAAAGTGGTTTGTAACACTTTCATCACCAGTTTGCAGCCCTTACAGGAGTTCAAGAGCAGGTCTGCTTCATAATACTTGGCCTTCTTGTTGGGAAAGTGAGCACAGACACCACCATACGTACTGGCAGATATGACAGATAAAAGTATTTAGTCTAGATGAATGTGCAGATCTGCTACATCAGGAAAAATGCTGTAGGATTTCCTCTATGCCTTCAGAGACCACGGAAGCATTCAGGGTCCAGATGAGATACAGCCTCAGGATATTTTTTATCAGAATTGGCTCTTGAAACTCAGAGGAGGAACAAGGACCTCAGCAAGTTAAAAGAGAAACTTTGCTGGCACAGACCGCAATGGTGCTACAGGTAAAAGTTTTAGCACTCCAGTATTCTTATTTGAAAGGGCTCATGGTGCTTTTTAGACACCAGAATTTTTGGGTCTGATGATGTTCAGAAAATAAATCAAATAGTAGGTTCAACCCACCCTCACTGAAGAAAGCAAGAATTTTGCTGATGCCAGAGGAGTCAGATGACCTCCTCTCTACCTGCTAATCAACATCATGAAACCTCCATGTAACGCAGTTAACACTGGATGAGTCTCATGATTCAGAATCTGTTCTTTTTATCACCTATGAATCATTATCTTTTTTCTTTTTTGAGTGACCCACACACAAGAATCATTTCTATTTACTGGTCTTTGCCACATCCTTACAGAACTGTGGGCTGAAAACAATAAAGCTAGCATTTTGCTTTCAGCTGACTAACAAATTCAGCTTATCCATGCTAA
Source organism: Lepidothrix coronata (assembly GCF_001604755.1). Taxonomy (NCBI): domain Eukaryota; kingdom Metazoa; phylum Chordata; class Aves; order Passeriformes; family Pipridae; genus Lepidothrix; species Lepidothrix coronata. The sequence goes on along the minus strand of NW_016690308.1, from coordinate 254,708 downwards.
CAGAGTTTTTCAATATCTGGTTTTACATCTGGGACAGCCTTTTTCAAGCACTGAAGGTTAAATATATGTAGATAATGTTATTGCAGTCTCTGCTGAACCAGATTTCATATTTAACAGTACTTATGTACACTGATGAGTGTTAATATCTAAGGGTATCAGATGTTGCTAATTCACATCTTTTAATAATCCATGAATATTTCAAATGTTAACATTTTCCCCGGATTTTAACACATATTATTTCCAGCTTTCATTATCATACACAGAATGCATTGCTTCATGGCAGGGGGAGATTAACTTTCTGGATTTCTGGCTAAACTCTCCCAGAAGATATAATAAATAATTTTTTTTCTAAATAAAGTAGCATTTTTCCCCAACTCCTCTAATCAAATTTAATTCCAAGAAAAAATTATAGAAACGGTAAGTTATGGAAAAAAACCATAAGTAATCTGCCACCTTCTGAGTAATCACAGCTTAACTTCCGATTTTTATAATAAAAAGCGCCTTAAAAATATAATTTGCCCTTGCAATCAACATTTTCAGCACAAAAATAACTTCTAAAATATAAATTAATGTAAACAAAAGGGCACACTCTGTTTTTCTATAAGCTCGTTCAAGAACTTTTTTATCCCAGCAGCTGAGAACCAAAACATTGCGTACTTAAAAGCAAAACAACCACTAAAAGCAATCAGCAGCAAAACCCCATGTTTTTTTATAGCAGCATCTACTGTTAAACAACTCACTACATAAACAGTAAGGCCATTAGAGCCACAATGTCAAAGATGCTCTGTAAGCTGAACAGCAGAAACATTTCCACAATGACTGAAAGCCAGCAAAGCGCTCCTTAAGATGTCAACAGGGAAATATAATTCAGTCTTAATAGGTTCAGAGCTTATGTAAGCCATGCTTATGGGGTAGTCTATTAAAAAAAGCAGGCAAGCCAGTGACATTACAGTAAACACAACCTGTAGCTTCCTAGAACGTGCAGGCTAAAGACATTTGAAACTCCAGTCAAAGACACTGTGCTGTCTGTAAGGTTCACGTGTTCTGGACTAAAAATGAAGGGAAATAAAATATGTCCTAAAACAGTGACAGTTGAGGTGATATTCACACCTGTATAGAAAAGAGATCTTGAATGTTTTCATCCCCATGAATGGCCTAAGAAATAAAATCATTATAACCAACCCAAGCGACTTACTTCTGGTAAAAAAACTATATGTTCTAAAAAAAAGCAGCAAGCCCTCATTCCCTATGACTAATGCAATGTTAGCAATTTTGTATTTGGGATAGGAACAAGTTTCTCTGGGTGACAACTCGGTTCATCAAATTAAAGTCATGGAGCGACGTGAGATTTGCCATTTCTGGATTAAAAAATGGTACATTTTCACACACCCACCAGGAAAGGAAGAAAAAACCCCAACATCTTAAGAACTCACCACCAGGTTTCCTATCACCATGACCAACAAGAAGACAAGAAGGCACAGTGGCTGCCCAGCTACTTCCATACAGTCCCACATGGTCTCGATCCACTCTCCACACAAAATCCGGAAGATGATGAGGAACGAGTGGAAGAAATCATTCATGTGCCACCGTGGCAAATTGCCAGTCTTGCTTATCTTCTTCACGTTGTCCAAGTAGCTTTTCCCAAAAAGCTGCATCCCTACCACGGCGAAAATAAAGACGATGATTGCCAGCACGAGCGTGAGGTTACCGAGGGCACCCACTGAGTTACCAATGATTTTAATGAGCGTGTTTAAGGTCGGCCAGGACTTCGCCAACTTGAAGACCCGCAGCTGTGAACAGAACACAAACAACAGTGTCAGTTCACAGAAGCAACAGGCATTTCAGCCAATGAATTATTAAAGTGGGCAAAACGTGAAAGATGTTAAATGCCACAGTGTGTGCGGTACAGGGTGATTTTAGCCATACTTCCTGTTAACCCCATTACATCTATTAATAAAATATCAGCTGGGCTTCTAGGATGAGCATTAAGTGTTCCAGAGCAATGCTCTGCCTGGTTGGACAGACAAGTTCTTAGAGGCGCATTCCTCAACTACCATGGTGGGGGTGGGATGGAAGAACAAAAAATACACATCTTAGTATTTTCTTTTACGTTGCTTTTCCTCCTTTTCCTCCTCAAATTAAACAGCCTGGCAGGCATCTGGAGGAATGAGTTTAGGGTTTGATCCCACAGAGAGAGAAGGCATTCCTCTGTGTTTCAGAGCAAGCCTCAGCCAGATGCTACTAGCTGTTAGCTCCCAGGGTGAAAATCACCTCTGTGCCGAGGCTCACGCAGTCTGTGCTCAACCCACGTCCCACTTAAGACCTATTTTAAGGATGTAAATGGTGCCTAGCCCTTGTGCTCTGTTTTCAAGTGAAGGTTTAATATCAGCCTTATTGAAGAGGGCTTGCTCAATAACTGAAAGGAGACACTTAGGACAGAGATGGAAAATTTGTATTTTTGAGCAGAGCAGAGAATTTTGGAAAAAAAAATTAATTCTTCTGCTAAATGTAACCATAAGGGCTTGTTTTCCTGGTCTTTAAAATTGTGAAGCCATATCATGGCCAGAATGATTAGCATGGACATCCTGGTACACGAAGTGCAACACAAATGTCAGGCTGGCAAGGAAAGTACTTTTCTCTTCCAAAATGTCACCAGTCTCTCATTAATAGAACACCACTATCCTGTGCCTAACAAAAGAGCTGACAGCTAAGGAGTTCCTGTGAAAGACAGGTGTTATGTTATGCTGATCAGTTCTAGAAAAAAAAAAAAAATCACTCTGTGAATAATTCAAAGACACTTTCTTTTGACAACATCTAAAAGGACAGTAGCATGTTTATAACATAATTTAGGAATAACAATTTCTAAAACAACAAGTTACTGGCTCTTGCATTTCTTGGGCTATCAATTATCTGCTGACTATGCTAGCAGGTGTATGGGTATAAAACGGCAGATTTTTATTACAAATTGGAATTCAAATATTTTAAGTGTGCTACAAGTACCTGGCACAGCTAGAAGGAATCAAATTATGTTCTCATTTACCCTAATGTAAATCTGGAACAATTCCATTTATCCCTCAGCCTATAATTACTGTCACGTACTGTTCACCAGTTTGCAGCAATTATTGGCAGATGCGTTTTTAAGAAAACAAGTTGCATTCATGTCAGAGTTTATATGTAATAATATGGGTAAGAGCAGAATAAGACCATTACCAGTCGAAAGGAGCGTAAAACAGACAGGTTTCCCATGCTGGACAAACCCAGTTCCATCAGGCTTAGAATAACAATTATGCTGTCAAAAATATTCCAGCCTTGCTGAAAATAGTAGTAGGGGTCAAGGGCAATTACTTTGAAGACCATTTCTGCTGTGAAAATTCCAGTGAAGACCTGCAGAAAGAAAAATATGAATTCAAAGTAACCTTTTAAACACAACTCCTTGCTTGCAGAGTTTCCAATGCTGCAGGTGAACACAGCAGAAAGTCAAAAACATTTTTTACAAACAAATACTTTCTTTTTCATGGCTGATTCTTTATCACTATTACAATTTTGTCTTCTCTTTTCACAACAATACACTGCTGTAAAGTTTCAATGACATCTGACTTCAAGCTCTGGATTGGAATATACATTTCTACCTCCTTCCATCATCTGAAAAATCCCAGTGGTAAAAAAAAGAAAGTGTAAAGGTACCTTTTATAAAGGTTAAATCTATTCATATCAGTGGAGAAAGCTGAGTGAATTCAGTGCGAGTGTTAAGGGTTATTTGGGTTGCAGTGTATCTCCTGTATTATCCCTTTTTATTTTGTTATTATTATCAATAGAAGGGCAACGCACGCCTCCAGTTATTCTGAGGTTATTGCTGGCAGAGAATGCGATTAGAAACTCTAATTTGAGTCCTGGTTTGTTTTTGGTTTTTTTTTTTTTTACAAATGATCATGGCAATTTTCTTTTCACTGCATCTTGGGAACACATTGGTTATTTATGACCCAGTTCAAATGTCATATGGTGGAAGTTCTAATTGGAACATTTTTCTTTAAAACAACATATAAATATTACCTATGAGGCAGAGGGAGAGGGGGGAGGAAGGCTGCTGACAACAAATTCAGTTTTAACACATTCGTGTAAAGTATCCCAGATCTTGTCCTTTTATATGCCCTCCTTAAGTAACAGTTTAAATGCACAATGCTAAGCTACAGTCAATTTAAAATGACAAAATGTGAGGACCACATTCTTCGTATACTGTTTCATTTTCATTTCAAGTCCTAGTACAAGCTGCACAGAGCTTTGTGTTTCTGGAAAATTCTGGAATTTCTGATATTTCTGAAACAGAAATAGATATATCTGCAGAAACAGATAATTTCTGGAAATGTATTTAGTAAAGTACATGGTTTTCTGTGAAACAATAAACATTTATGCATTTTTTTGGTCAAAAAAGAGAGGAGGATAAAGAGTTCACGCATCACTAACATACAGTCAAGGAGAAACGTTTTCCTTACAAGCAGCTGAATATTTGCAGCACTAGCCTAGCAGAACTGATCAACTCTGAGCAACAGGGATAAGACATCCATTAAGATGGGAAAGGGAAAACTTAAGATCATGTAATTATGACATTAAGGAATAAAAATAAATTATTATAGCCTGTATTTGAGGAATGTTTGGATTTACTTTCTAATGCTTCTGGAATTAATTATTCCAAGTGGCCATTTTACACAATTCCTTATGTAAACTACCTTCTCTTTCTCATCAGGAAAATGATACCTTGGATTGCAGCAATACTTTGGGACATAACTTCCCATCACCGCCTCGTACCAAGAACGCAACAAACAACCTGTCTCATATTTCTAACCAGCCAACAATTTCTGAGTCACGGTGGTTAGAGAAACCAAAGACTCCCACCATAATGCTCTCAATTTTCCTAGGACAGGGAACAAGACAAAACTGGATGTCTGTGAAATTGTATCCAGGGGACTGCCTTAAGAAACTACGATACCACGCTGCACGTTATGCAACCGTCTTGCTGAGAAATGACTCAGGAGGATCACTTTCTTTGCCTGAATCATTTTAATCAATAGCCTTCTGAGAAGGAAATGTCACAGCAAGGCAGTAAAATGTCTGGGCCTTCCTAGAGGCATCAGGAATCGTGTATGTGTACCAGCTACGGATTTCAAACAGCGGTTGCCAAACCGCCAGCACCTGGTACACGACGGCTGAGCTTGCACAAGAGGATGGATGTGGATGTGTCATATGAGAAAGCTGGAGAGAAAACAAGTAGCTTAACATCCACTGGTGCCAAATATGACACTGCTGATTTGGAGGACTTTGTCTTAAAAAAAAAAATAAATCTTTTACCTATCGTTTCAGCCTTTTAGGCTTTGATATTGCATAGAGGTATTTCAGCTTCTAAAAGGAAAACAAAAATTGAGGGAATCTTGCTCTATCTGCTCTCTATCTACTAATTTTTTGGGTGGTGTTTGGGCAGATGAAGCATGTAAAAATGTACATGTGCTTGGCTGGCCTTCTGCTGACACTTAAAAATGCTGATTCCTGTAAGTGATGAACTGAAGGAGTCTGAAGGCAGCAGATACTGACTGAAGCGGATGGACAACCAGAGTGGGAGAGCTCCAGTGACTGCCAGATCCAGAGAAAGCAAATTTATGTTCCACTCTCATTCTTTCATTTCACTCAGAAGCATTTGTTCCGAGTAAAAAAATGCCAAAGACCTGTCCTCTTTAATATTTCCCCTGTTTAATGCTAGAATAATCACTTAGAGAGGGTTAGATCCAACAGGAAGGCGACAGCCAGCCAGTGTGGGGGTTGAGGGGGGGCTGGCAGCCTGCAGCTTAGGGGATGCAGTCACCTGGCAGCCTGCCCTGGGGCTGGGACTCCCTTCCCTTTCATAGGGAATTGCAAAAAATGTCAATTTTCATTAAAAATGACTTTGCAAAATCCTCCACAAAATGGAGTTACCTTTATCTGACCTGCTCTACTCACAATCAGTCCAGTTATGCAGGGGTTTAGTAAAGCTGGTGAGGGTGAGCTGGCACAGTCTGGCTTCTCACAGACCCAACCTCAGACCTCAGAAGAAGGGGAGCCCTGAGCCATCAGCCTGTTACAAAAAATACTGGCAGGCTGTTTTGCTTACTTTACACTTTAAAATAAAGAGCAGAAATGGCTCTAGGCAACACTGAGAAACTCACAGTGAGATTTATTTTTTTTTTTTGCAAAATTTCGCAGAATTTGCTTTGCAAAATTTCTCCTGCCAAAAAAAAAAAAAAAAAAAGAGATAAGCAAAACCAAACCATGTGTCTCTCTACAAAATTTCTCTCTTTGCTAAAAATTAGGAGTCTTGTTGGCAGGAGGGATGCCAAGGGATAAAGTTTCCCTGCCTGTGGTCTGCAAGGGAGAGCAGACACCTTGACTATCCCGACTGCCAGAGAGGGAAATGACAGCACTGCCACCTGCTTTGGTGGACAGTGGGTCCAAAGGAATTTTTTTAAAGTCATCTTAGAAGGCCACAAATTGTTGAGCAACAAGAAGGAATGCTGGCTGCAAAGTGCAGCTGGGTACAGTCCTGTGAGATGACTTTCCAAGCTGTCCTTATCTACTGCTTTCTGCAGAGGGCAAAAGAGACCCAAACAGATTTCTCCTTAGACAACAACAGAGCAAGATTTGCCAAGACACAGCAGCTGAAAAACTGGAGAATAGTCCCACAGCCTAGGAGAATAACCTCAACCTGCACAAGGAAGCCCAGAGGACAAGGATAAAGAAAAAAAATCCATAGGTGACATGTCATGTATTCCAGGACTGATTCAAAATGTCTGATTACTGATAATACCCACCTAAACTTGCCAGCACAGAATGCATCTCACTAAAGGCAGATATCACATCTGTAGTGTATCTGCATACTCCCACCATGGTCGATGGTTACTACAGTCACTGGCCTCCAGGTCATAGTTCACCTTATCCTAAAGTAAATATCTTTACAGCATCACATTAATGTGGTTTAAAATTGTCCATTACTCTACACTGACTTTAAAGGGAGACAAAGGCAACTGGCACAGACTCCTACGCTGTAAATACCTAAAGTTAGGTGATGTGAATCCAGCTTTGAGACACTGCAGCCTTTGATTTTAGAGAAATAAAGGGCTTTTTTAATCTCTGCTGTGAGCTTCTGAAATGCAAACTTAGCAGCATCCACATTCCGGACTCTCCAGATTACTTGTGGTCCTATAGGATATCTCTGCTGCTACCACTACCTTTCAGGGGCAACTCCACCATGCCATAGCTAGATGGCCTGTGCCTTTTCCAATTCAGATTCTTCTAAAATTAAAAGGATTTTAAAAGTTAAGTTTTAAAGCATTAACACAAGGTAACTTTTAAACATAACTTAGAGAAAGATGATTAAAGAAAAATCTTCTTTTTTTGTAGTAACTGCAGAATTTTAGTGGACCCCTGGGTCACAAGTTGTATCATATTGCCTCTGGAAAGGCTTTTATGCTGTCCCTGCAGCTTGACTGTGGACTGTCACTCTGTTTTTCCTTGGTCTCTGCTTGCTCTGCAGCTCTGCATCCAGCTTGCACAGTAAGTTTCCCCTCGAAGCATCAGCCATGCTTTGCTCCATGTCCCCTTTGCCCCTGGGTTTGCATGGGACACAGGACATGCCTCTGGAAAGGCACACCAGGGCATACAGGGACATACAGAGAGTGTACTATAGGCCTCTTCCTTCATACACATCAACCCATGATCAAACACCACTCTATTTCCTTCCAAGATCTTGCCTTGCTTTTTTCTGTAGGTTTCTTTTTGTACTTAAAAGTCACTGTTAGTCACTAAGAACTGCTGTCTTATCACTGCTTTACCAGAAATCCCAAATAAAGCTCATTAACCTTTCTCTTAACTCCTTTCCCTAAACAGATATTTATCAGGAACAGCCCAGAAACACGGCTTTAATGTTTACTAATAACATTAGAATAGGTTAGTTCGATAAAAACAGACCCTTGTTCTTCATTCAATTCTCTTCACCCCCAGAAAGAGGTGCCCATGTGGACTTGCTTGATATGTCATAGGCAGAGCAATGCTGGCAGCGTGTCAAAACACTGGGTATTCCCAAGCCACAGCCAACGCTTTAAAAAGCAGGAAATACACTCCTCAGGTAGCACTTCGAGATCAGGGTGACTTACCAAATTGCCTATGTAAAGCATGTGGTCAAACTCCTTCGTCATCTTATAATGCTCCAGGGCCATGAAGAGCGTGTTCAGCACAATGCAGAGAGTGATGGTGAGGTCAGTAAATGGGTCCATTACCACAAACTTGACAAATTTCTTGATCAAAAGCCAAAGAGGGCAGCAATCCCAAATGAGGAATTTAACAGCAAAGTGGTTCCAGCAGGGAGGACATTTCTGGTGTGATTCCTCAAGCTCTAAGTCACAAGCAGCAAAGTAACAGTCAATTCACACTGAGTTATATGACAAGAGACCACTTAAAATGACTCATAACACAGAGGAAGGCCCATGAATTACCCCAAATTTTTTTAAGGGTAAAAATATTTCTGTCCTAGCAGGTTGGCAAATTACACACTGTGGGGTTTTTGCCAGTTGACCTGCACTTAGCAGACAGTGACCTATTCTGAAAGTAATAACCTCTTTAAAAAGTGCACAAGCAAAAAGGGAGAATCACACTAAATATGTTAAGTCCAGTATTATATATAGGCTTGGATTCTTACTCAATTTTCCATTTTGCCAAGTTCAAATGGATAAGAATACACTGTCTTCATTTAACTTAGATTGGAATATATTTTTTCATCCCAGGTCACATTTTCAAAGTATCTTAAGTAATACCTTTTAAAGCAGTTAAGAGATGAAAGAGCTTAATCCAACATTTAGAGCTGATTTAAGTACTTGAGAACGAGAGTATCTCTGGCTATCAGTAGAGCTTCTGTTCTTGATGTGCAATCCAAAAAGGTGTTAAATATCTGATTTTTCTGAGGCCCACATACAAAACCAGGAACCTCATAAGCCCATTTGAACATGCTACTAAAACTCCCCTGTGCTTTTTAAAGATGCTTTTAAAATACTACCTATAAAACAACTTTTATATCCTCATTTTACTTGCAGACAAAAGAATTGAAATAGCTTCGTAAGTATAATTTGTGTTAAATGATGGAAAAGAAAAGCCAAAAAAGACAGTTAATAGCTGAATGATAATGATTAGTGGAATTGCCTAATGCTTTTCTTTTCTGATTCCTTTATGGGCATGGAATGCTGTATAACAGTTTTAGTCTATATAATTAGAACCTGCACTGATAACAGGAAAACTTCAGCCAAGGCTGTTATTTCCATCAGTTCATAAACAGCCTCCTCTCCCAGGGCAGGAACCATCCAGGACAAGGGGAAACGACTTCAACCTGTGGCAGGGGAGGTTCAGTTGGGATATTAGGAAAAATGTCTTCACTAAAGTAGTGGTTAAGCACAGAAACAGGCATCCCAGGGAAGTGCTGGAATCACCATCCCTGGAAGTGTTCAAATAATGAGTAGATGTGGCACTTTGTGGGCAGGGGGTATATGGTTGGACTTGATGATCTTGGAGGTCTTTTCCAACCATAACGATTCTATGATTCTTTGTCTACTTTTCTTCATCAGGCAACAGAGCCATGGCATTAGGTGTCTTCCAGCAAGCTTTCAAAATATCAGATTATGTCCTGCATGCACAGGTTTTGCACAAACATCCGCATTGCTTTGAGATCTTTGGGAAACCAAATTGCTTCCAAGAAATAACTGTCTTTCCAGCCTCCAAACAAAAGGCTTACAGGTAAACCCTAAAATGTTGAGAGAACCATCAGTTTGAATGCAAAATCATAATTTTGCTTTTTGTTTTGAAACCTGCTTCTGAAAGTAATGAAGAGTTTAAGGTGGTCACTTCCTAAAGGATATAATTTATAATTTTCCAGGTTAATCTAGAACACATCTATCTACATCCTTATTCCTCATAATACGCCTACCCAACCCTACTTATTCCACTATTTTTAATTTGGGGACCTTCATGATGGACACACATCAGATGAGTGACTCTTTTCTCAGAGGTTCCACTCAACACAAGCCCCTTTAAGTCCAGGTTGCTGTTAAAAGAGTTAGTTTCACCCTCCTCAGTCTCAAGCACATGTGATTTCTCTGTCCTTTTGCCAGCTTTTGTGCTCCTGGACCTTCTGTGTGAGCTGGTTCTGCCTCTTGATCCAGCTGAAAACTATTCATACAGTCAAATCAAAGCACAGGAACACAGCAAGGGAAGGAGGAAGGTGTAACTGTCCTCTTTTGGCAGTGATGTGGCATTAAAATGATTTAAATCAATTAAGAATTCACATAATTTTCCACCACAGAAGATCTTTGGAAATCATAAGAGATCTAACATTTTTTTTTAAATATCTGCAAAAGGAAAAGTAAAATTAGACTCTTCTGTTGTGTATTTTTTTTGCTACTTTGCACTGATTTTTAAAAAAAATGGTCAGAAAAATACAATCAAAGCATGTGTTGGAGATGTCTTTTTTTCTTATTTTTAAATGGAAAAAAAAATAAAATAGGATCTTTCTTGTCTTCATGGCTTTGCAATGTCTGGGAAAAACAGCCAGATGCTGACTACCCAAGAGCTGAGAGAAGAAACCAGGTAATGAAAGGGGAAGAGATTTCTAGTCTGGCTGTTTCAAAGTATGGCACAAATCATACAGCTGTGAGTATAGTTAAAACCCATGGTACATTTTATTCTGATATGACATTCCTCTTGTTAACAACTATTCAATTTCAGTGACTAATCAGAGTCTGGGAGACCTTTGATAAGGATTGAAACAATTTTCTTCTACATAGGATCATAGAATCATTTATGTTGAAAAAGACCTCTCAGGTAATTGAGTACAACCATTAATGTAGTACTGCCAAGTCCACCACTAAACCACGTCCCTGAGTGTAACATCCTCTGAGTTACCCTAGACTTGATGGTCCCTATTTCTGTGGTATAAAAGAATAGAGAGTATCATCAAATAAATAAGAATTCCAGCTTAGGTCTTTTAGGCATTCTTAACACATTACAAAAAAATAGCAAATCAATCACAAAGGTAATTGCTAAAAACCCCACAGGAAACAAATAAAACCTTTGCAGACTACATTAAACACTGGAGTACACTGAAGTGATTATTTCCCTATTAAGAATACAACCCTATATTTATGTAAACATAAATATATCTTCTGGCCACAATATTGGTGCGTACAACCATGGGAGAGGGTAAAAAGCTGAGGAAGAAGGGCTTTGTGGTTTCATGCTGGCCTATCTCCAGGAGATATGTCCAGTTCCTGTCTGTAAGGCATCTCTTATCTAAGTCCCTCTGCCTTGCCTTGCCTCCCTATTCATCAGTTACACAGAGAATCAGGCTGCAGGAGAATCCACAACTTCCCTTGCTCCACACTGTGTTCTTGACAGACATTTTTCTGTGCTCTTAGGTGCTACCTCCTGTCTTGTCTCAATTTGCAATGCAGGAGACACAAGGAACTGCAGGAAGCCCTTTCATGCTGCATGTAAAGAGTCCAAGAATGTGAGGGCTTGCTACGAGTTGTCTTGCTATATCGATAAATTTGTGAGAGGGAAATGCAAAGTCCCTGTCTGTGGGAAGACAGAGAAGGGAAATTCTTCTGCACCTCGTGGGAAGACTCATGAGCAACAGAAAAATTTGCTGAGAAATATTTGCGTGGTTAAAAGGGTCCTTTGAGCACCCTTAAATTTCACGGTGGGGTTCAAGCACCCACCACACTGTTGTGTCCCTGTTGCATGAGAACTTTCCTCTCCCACAGCTTGGATGTTCTGCATGTAGCTGGTGACTGCACATGCCAGGCTTTCCATCAGCCCCAGGGAGATGAGATGTAAATATATGTACAGTCGCCCAAACAATCTGGTGCTCCACTGCCCTGCACCTTGGTGAGCCCTGTGTAAACCTAATGCCACGGGGGCACAAAATCTTACCAGCTCCCATTTTGATTACACCACAAGCATTTTCTCAGGACTTCTACAAGTCCATGCTTAAGATAGGGATTATACTGCCTTCTGTTACAGCCTTGCCTCTGTTATGGGGGTTGTAACAACTATCTTTAGTGCCTTCTTTCAAAACAACGAGGGTTTAATATCAGGGTGTTTCGCGTCACCTTTTCTCTGCCATTTAACATGGACATGGCTTTGAGCTGGGGAGCTGAGGATGTCTCTTACCTTCCAGGGCACTGGTGATGATGCTGACAGCACTCACTGCCCTCTGCCTCTGAAAGGGCTCGTCCGAGTGGTCCACGGAGGGGCGGTGGGGCATTAAAAGCTGTTTCTTGCTCGCCTCGTCCGAGGGAGAGGTCTGTGTAAAGGAACACATTGGATCAGCAGAGTAAAACCAAGGCAGACAGAGGGTAGCAATTTCAAAACTGCCTAAGCACTATTTTTCCCATCTGAAGAGCCCAAAGCTCGCTGACTTGTCACTGACATGCTGATGGGGTACAGCTTTTGAAAATGGCACTTTGAGCAATTTTGGAAACGTTGTTCTGCCCTTTACCTTCCTGTAAACTGTGGGTGAAAATAAAGGAACACTTCTGATGCCAGAGAAATATCAGTGCTGCTTTACCATGCTCTTTGCTTGTGAAAAAAAGCCCTGCTTAATTACATTAATTATTCCATTATTTCTGAAATGTGTTAACTGTTTAATTATACAGCTAGAAGAGGAAAAGGGCGTGAGTAACAGCTCTATTACAGATCTCTGATATCATACCAAGCAAACTGACTCCTCAACACATGTTTTTCCTTGTTCTGAAACACTGCCAAGTCTCAGGAACATATTGTCATTCTAGTGATCTTTGGTGTTATGGACTCTGAAGCTACATAATTAGGGGAGAAATTTAGCTTCATTTTTCTCAGGAAAAAGAAAATAACCTAACTCTCTTGTTCTCATGCTTCTCAAGGAAAAGATTAAAAAAAAATCCTAAAGAAATCTAATACCAGGAAAACAAAACTCCCAAACTGTCTTTGCTTAATGTCTCGTTTTAAATTAGTTTTGCACTTTTTGTAGGCTTCAGACAGAAGCACAGTAAAGCCGCAGACACACATTGTATTAAATACTTTATATTGTCAGCTCACAGGAGCAAGATATTAAGACTTTTATTATTACGAGCTCCCACTTCATATAGAGACAAATCCCACTTGGTTTACTCCTCCAGATCTCACACAGGTGGAAGGAAAAGTGGTGGTTGAAGTGTAAGGATCTGGGAAAGCCAGGCTCAACGTCATTCTCTGTCACAGACCTTCTGGTTGAGACACTCAGTTTCCCAAAATAAATATTTAAAGCCTCTGCCCTGCTCCTCCAAGCACACAGGCCATGAGGTCCGAGATATTGTGTAAGCAAGACAGATGTAGAAGATGGATCCTGATGGCTCTTGCAATACTGCTCAGGGAAATGTGGAAGGAGAAGAAATTCCTACAAAGGTGAGAGTCCCCAGTTTATATAGACGTCAGAGTAGCTGATTTTGTTTCTCCATAGTCAAATGAGCTACAGGAATCTGATCCAATATTCTGGATCTTCTCATCACTTGGGTCTGAATTGGCCCTAACCACCCTCATCAGAACCCAAGATGCCAACTGAGATGTACCACGTGCAGTAGCTCTACAGCTGCGCCCAGCACATGCACCCAGAGGGATTCAGGATCCCTCCTCTTCACCATTTCTGTAGCAAAACTGCTCTTCAAGAAAGGCACTTCCATGGGAATGGCAGGAAAAAAGTGCTGAAGCTCTACAAGTTGTCTTTCTGGAGTGTGACCTCTTCAGGGCAGGGGACATCCCCTTATCAGATGATTGCAAAGGGCAGAGATGCTTTGCCACAGGTTGACACTGAAAACAATAAGCAGGATGCTGGTCCCAGGCCACTTCAAAGTACTGCAGTTAAAAATACCAATCACTGCAAGGCTAGAGAAGGGTAAGGACTTTCAAAGTAAGCACTTAAAACATTAGCAGGGCCAGGAAAGCAGTAATGCTTCAAAATGTTTTTGGTTGTTTTTTTTTTCTTTTTTTCCTAAAATGTCCTTTGTTGTTTTTGGTTTTTTGTTTGTTTGTTTGTTGGTTTTTTTTTACAATTAACTCATTGTTCATTGAGTTACTGACAAAGTCATCTCAAAAGGAAAGTTATAATCAGAAACTTTTCCAAGAGAGTCCTAGTTGTACACAACATAAAAAGAAAACACCCTATCCTTGGCTCAGGAGCCAGGGAAACCAGGAATGGTATTTCAGATGCATTAGTTTGCTTGATTCCCTTCACCTCAAAAAAAATCCAATAAAAAGCAAAGAAACAACAAATGTTTTATTAATGAAGAAAGCATCTACAAAATTGCATAATCATTCACAGTAGTTTGGAATACATAACAAATACATGGTACCAAAAAGAAATAACTAGACAAGGCGATAAAAAAACACAAGGGAGAAGTTTCTAAGTAGAATAAAATAAAAAAAGTAAAAGCAAAGAAAAAGGAAAAAAAAAAACAAAAACAAAACAAACCCAACAAAACCCCAAAAGTAAACCCACAACTTCTCTGTCTGTAGAATAAAACATACAAACCCCTCAAATGTCAAATTCCTCTAGATTATCTAACTTTTTAAACCGTACTATCTTCCCACCCTATGTGACCAGTAACATGTCATCAGACAATCCCATCCTCAGAAGTCCTTTACCTGAAAGCCACCTTTTACTCACACGTGTAAAGAGGTAAAAAATCAAAGTAAAAACATTCAGGCATTCATTCTTCCTATTTTTTTTGATTCAGCTAAACCAGGGTAAATGAAAAGTCCAAGTCAAACAGGTTTGGCACATCTTACATTAAAAAAATTAGCAGTGAACTGACTTTTCCCCTAGGTTTTATGCTATAATCCCCACTCCACAAGTTCTTCAAGTCACTCTATTTATCTTTCCAGCCCAGCAGTCTCAATCCTGCCACCTAGAAGTGGTCCCTGAGACTTCACAGGTCCTTCTGGAGTTGAGGGCACTGTTTGCAGTGTGCCATCCTTCACGTGAAAAGAGTGTTTCTGAAGGAAGTGAGAATGGCTCCTTCCTTCTCCCCTCTCTGGAGAGGTGAGGGGGTGCAATTTGCTGCTGGCCCACGTTCAGGGCAAAGGGTACCACATGTGACAGCCACCCACTCGCCCAGCAGTGTGTGCAGAGCCCAAAGACCCTGTTCCCTGCCAGCCCCTTGGCAGTGGGTCATCTAATCCCTAGAGCCAGGACACAGTGTGTGGCAGGTAACGTCAGGGACAAGGAATACTCCTGTGTTCTCTTTCCCAATAGAGCAGCAAGCCTATCACATAGTCACCTTGCCACTTACTGGGAAGTATTTGTCCAGGAAAGAAAGCTTCCATGCAGGTGAATTGCTTAAAATTATTGAAGTTACTTAAAGAAGTTTATGAGCTTTTGTTCTATGTGAGGGGGGTTTAGGTTTCTTTATTACTATTTATTTTAGAACAGAGATGGCTAATAGCCACGCAAGGAACTGGTAGTTTTTGCATTCTGAGACAAAAAGCAGTTCCAGGAACTGGACAAACAGGCAACATAAAGGCTATTATCACCCCTGAGAGAAAATACATAGGCACAGTTGCTCATTGTACTTATATTTCTATAGGAATTAAACAGAAATAACAGGAATCCCTACAGTTACGCAAGGAGGCTCCTTAGGATCCAGAGGAGAAATCACAATAGAGTTAAACATAGGTAGCTCCAGCAGGACAAGATTATTTGTTGCTCCTTGATTGACTAGAAATGTTTCTCCTTTGGATTTGCTAAATTCTATAGGGACAAATATACTATTCAGTAATTTATATGTAAATGAGGATGCATAACAGAATTGTTTCCTTCTCACTGCCTACAGTTCTGAGCTATGTCAAAACTATTATGTGAAGATGGGCTTATACATGGCAGCATTTTTAAAGACCATATTTAGGAACCGGGGCAGGTTTAATTTTCCTCGTACACTTAAAATTTTTTTCAAGCATAAAAAGAGGTGAACAGGCCACACCACGAACAATGGATTCTGTAAGGCACTAGCACAAATATTTAATGAGATTGGAGGTGACCATGATAAAGCACAACTTTAAAAAGAAGCCATTTAATTTTGGGGATGCTTAGTTATTTAAAGAGATAAACTGGAGCAGCTTGAAATGTTTGTGCTGAATCTGAGTGGTTTACACTCAGGGTGTGCTAAAGCAAAGTTTGAAATGAGCAGTAGCTAGAGTCATGGTGACAATTCTTTGTGACAGCGGCAGGGGGCTGGGTAGCTTTCATCCCTATAACTTATTGGTAGTGATTTTTGGATGACTTGTTTTGTTGACCTTTATTTCTGAAGATGGAAACTGCTAACATTTTCCCTTTTCACCAGTCCTGTGGCAAAGCAAGAAGGGAAAAAAAGAAATTTTACCTCGGGGTGGTTTTAGGGTCAACAAGAAAACCTCAAAGCAATGTGGTCAGCAAAAGCCTTTTATGCTTAGCTGCAACAAAAGCCAAGGTCTTTTGTTTTTCTTTTTTTTTTTTTCCTTTTAAAATAAAATCATCAAAAAAAGTTTTTCCGAAGGTAAACTTCCAAATTTTTAGTTCAGCCTCTCAATAAATAGCCTGACCTCTCTCAAGGGCTCACCCCCCAGTAGTTTTCACTCCTGCCAATCTAGCACTACTCAGCATTTCTAGCTTCTTAAAAAAAACAAAAACATGAGTGTTACCAAGAGGAAATTCAAGAAAGGTTATATCTGCAAGAGGGAGACTGCGTGGCTCCAGCCTTGGCCTCGTGGCCCATCCCAAAGCCAAGCCACAGGTTGTCCCACTCTGCTCCTGGACTGATGGGAAGCTCTGGTGAGCAGGTACCCCAGGAAGAGCAAAGCAGTGGGGACCACCAGCTAACAGCCTATTTACAAACCAACACCTCCTTAGTCCTGTGCCCATTTCTCTTCCACTTCAGAATAATTGGAAAGTCAGGTTAAACTAAAAACTCATGATTTCCTTGCACTGTTACAGGAAGGGCTCCAGCTGGCTTTAGGAGGCAAGAGGGGATGCTGTCATGAGTGTTTATTAACCCTCAAGAGGTTCTTAACAACAATAAGTGATATCTTATTTAACCTCATCAGATCCCATGAATAAATTGAACTCCAGGTAACAGCTCATTAACTAAATCCAATTCTGTTGAAGCATATCAATACCTTGTGAAGGGAGATGTTATTCTAACCTCCTAACTAAGAGACACCAAGACACAACAGAGTAATACAAAGCTACAAATAAATACTGCAGGAATGTGCAGAAACTTTTGGTTGGATTGTGCCCTGAAGTCACTTACATAATGCATAGACCTTCTCTAAATAAAGTAATAGCCCAAAATCCCACCCAGCAATCAGCATGAGCATAAAAAACATACCATTTTTCAACCCCCTCAGTCTCTGGTCAAGCCAAAAAGAATTAGGACTTAGGCACAGTCTCCAGGTCTGCTCGTGTCTTATTTACACTGGGGTAAGTCTGATGAAATCAGCAGCTGGACCACTTGGATAAAGCTGGTAGGAGAACAGGGCAGCCCTGACCGAGTCTTCTGCAGGATACACTGGAGAATTCCAGGACAGTGACTAGGACTTAACCATGGGTTTCTTGGGACAAGCTCCCAGCACCCCTCAGACTTGAACACCCGTCACTCTTCACATCGAGCTGATGACTGCCTGACCCAGGGCTGCCTTTGTGAAGGGTTTTTGCAGACCACACTTCACATTGCACCACTTTGCTCTTCATGTGACCTCTGTGGGCTCTCTGTCTTGAGCACTGCAGTGAACCCCCTGTGCTGCCAAGGGCAGCTCCTCAGCAATGATGCCACCACTCCTTGCGTGTGCTCTTCTGTGCCAAGGGAGCACCAGTGGGTGTAGAAAAGTGTGCAGACACGCACGGGTTCCCTGCAGAGGGTAGGATGCCCCTCCTCTGGCTCAGGCTGTGCACTTGAAGCCACTTTGATGCAGAAGACTTCATGAGCAGATGCCACTCTGAACGGACTGTGCCACCCATGGCCAGCAAACCTGCTGACCGGTCAGACTGCCCCTGCTGACAGCACTGATGGGCCTGAGCACCATCCATTGAGATGATATGAAATTTCTCCTGTTTCACTAGCTGAATTTAGGGATTAGGGGAAGGAGATGGAAAGTGCAAGCACACTTGGTTTCTCATGGAAACGCACATCCATCTGTGCCAGGCAGCCAGGGCCATATGAAGAGCCACTTTCAAACTTTTGCTTAGCTCAGTTGCTCTTCTGCAGCCAAGTGTCAGGACACCAGTCATGTGAGTCACCAGCCTGAATAGTGGGATAACCTGCTGCAGCCACCTCTCTTGTAGGAGAGGGCAGAAGCTGCACAGATGCTTTCATGTCAGCTCAGCTGCCACCTGCAGCCACTCCTGTGGGCAAATGGCCCTTGGCTGTGACAGGGGGCAGCAGTTGCAATGACACAAAGACATGGAAGTTGTGCATTGTGGTGCCAAACACTTTGCCTGGGGTAAACTCTTCAGGCTGAATATTGCTAAAACTGGTCAGGCTAAAATGCTTAAGAGTGGCTGGTGACTGTGCTTTCCCTGAGAAACCTTAGGAAGGCCCACTTTGAAATCATTTGCTACAGCTATGGTCTACTTAAGGGTTGAAGTTCAGAAACTTAAAACCAGAGATGGTCAGACCTTCTTCAATGTTTACTCTGCCTTTTAAATCAGAAGTGCTCTTCTGAGCTTTCCTCAAACCAGAATTCAGTGATCTCCCCACTTAGCAACAATTGGACTGATACTACTGAGCATCACAGAGTGACCTAAACAAATGCATTCTCAAAACCTAATGCTGTAAATCCTGTTTTTTCAGCTCCATCAACCCAGACATTGTGTTTGCATGACTGAATCCACACTTACACCTCAGGAAGCTGCAAGCAGGGCTTGACCCATATTACAGTGATGCCTTTTCATGGACTGGACCTTTATTTCTTGTTCATGAAAGATACAACAGATAGCCCAAGTGGGTCCTTTTTTCACCATGGGCTCACTCTCATTCAAAATAAATAACAGCAGAAGGGTTGGTGGGGTTAATGAGGTAACTGCAACTTCACCCTGCAATGTCTTTGTTTTACTTCCCCAAACATATCGAGAAAATATAAAAAGAAGCCAGACCTGCTAAGAGAGAACAAATTCAACTTCAAATTTTACCATGAAAAAGGTGAAAATAATCCAACACAAAGTCCAGAAACACCCAGATTTACCTCCAGGCACACTGAGGTGTTGGATTTGCTATTTCTTTTTGCCTGTGCCACAGCTGAGGCTGCACGTTTGTGCCCAGCGCTTATGATTCCTGTAGTGAATACATCTGTACAGCAATGGGCTTCTTGCCAATTAGCTTTTAACTCCAGCTCACATATTCTGGATATATCAGATACCAAACCTGTTTTCCAGAAGACACAACATCCTTCACATTGCATCACTGAATAAGCTTCTGTTACTATAGAGCCTGGGCGTTATTTCCTAGGTGTCCAGGGAACTGCCAAGTGAGCTCACCCACCTGGGCCATTCCATTTCCAACATCCAATTTTTTTTTAAAGGCAGGAAGCTGACACATGAGAATAAATGCCAGCAGAGCTTAAAGCCTCCCTGTCACCTCAGGACCCAATCCCGTAAAATACTGATATTTTCTGTGAAAGGTTGAGTGCTCTCATGCTTTGCTAAGTTTTTTCTGACAGCTGGGACAGCCTCAGCAACCTGCAGAGCTGCTTTCCTTACAGAGAAAAGGGGGACATCCTCTACTCATCTACTGAGGTCTTTTGACTTTGGTTCAGATTTTTTTTTTTTTTAAACAGATGTACAAACTTTCTTCCCCAATTCCTTTAATACACAGCAGGTTGGGTTTTTTTGCACCAAGCTAAATCCAATAAAACTTCTTTATCTACAAAGAGTGTTTCTGCTGCTCAGCTGTCTAGAGACTTGTCTCAGGACTGGTCGTCCTTGTCCACAGAGAATAAAAGTGGGATTACCAAAGTCCTAAATGAACTAAGGTGTGAACATCCAAAAAAGCAGCAACAGCCTCAAAACTGTCAACGTAACAGATAATTCTCACACCAGCCAGTTTCCCACGCACAGCACGGCCCCTCCTCTCATGTATGGTGTGAGAGTCTATTTGCAGGACTACAGGGAATGCCCAGATAGGTGAGGAAAAAAACATCAGTCCTAAGCTTGAAAGAAAAGAAGCTGTTTGGCTCTAAAGAAAAAAGCTACTTCCCAATTTACTGATAATCTGACACCACGGCTGGGATCCATCTCACTCACCTTTCTCTTTAGGAGATACCTTGCCTAATACATGTTATAATCACATTTGCTTTTTTTCCCCCACCAGTGTAACCTGTTTTTGGCACCTTGTTACTCTGAGTGGGCTTTATCTCACCTGACTTAAGGCATGTGGCTAAAGTGAACAGAAAGAGGCACTTTCAGGGAGAGAGATTATTCTGATCCATTTTTGTTCACTAAGATGGAATAAATCTTGCACATACTGACTATGGTAGAGACCTCCGCTGCTTTAAAGACTGTTTAAAGAGTGATGAGCTTCAATGTGGACTACATAAAAAGAGATAAATTCCCACCATCTCAAACTAGCAACCTGTCCAAATTACTCTGCCTGTGTAGTAGCTATTTCCAAAAAAACCATCTCATGGTTTTCCAAGTGAATTTGTTCTTGGGTCTCCTAATGGTACCAGTCTTTATGATTGTGTTCACAGTTCTATTAAATGCTTCCCAGCAGTAGTGCTTTGTAACAAGGATTCTGGCAATCTCCAAAAGGCCTGAAGTCTGTTGATCATCTGCTCATATTTCCTGGGTGTTATTTGAATTGGATGCTAAACCCTTCTGGGAACAACCTTTGGACTGTAGAAAAAGCCCTCCACAAGTGGCCCGACAGATGACCAGAGGTCAGATGCGAACAGAGAGCAACCAGTGAGAGAAAACGCGGTCTCAAGATGGTAAGACACACCCAACCATTTAAAAAACATAATTTTCTATCCACCAGACAACGTCAGCTATTCAAAAGTCAAAAGAAACCAATTTTAAAAATGTCCCTTCAAGTAAAGAAAATTCATGTCAAGCCCAAGATTTAGGTATTTGCCTCCAGCCAGCTCTGAAGAGTAAATCTCACCAGAAGGTATGAACCACTCTGATGTGGCACTAGACACACATTACTGTGTGAGTGAGCCCCTTGTCTTCCCACCCTGCCTGGAATGGTGGGCCTGGGTTTCTCTCTGTAGACTCCATATTGTATAAATAAATTACAGCAAACTCCAACAACATTTAGAAGGAAACAAGAGTGCAAATCATATACAAAAGTTATAAAGTACTCACCAGGTCGCCTGTCCCAGGCTTTTCCAAAATAACTGGGGGGAGCAGTAACCCTGCAGGAGAAGTAGGGTCTGGGTTGAGTGCCCCGATGCCTCCTCCTATCAGGGAAACCACACCATTGCAATCCACTGAGCTGTTCCTTTTGCCCGTCTGGGTGTAGTTGGGAGTAGTAGGGTGAGAACTATGGCTCACTTGACTTTGCACGCTTGGACGTCTCCCAGATCTTGGAATTAAGAGAGAGCCCCGGTGGCTTTCATTTTCCCCAGCGATGCTGATCTCATCATCGGCAAAATCTGTTTCGGAGCAAGTGTCTCTGCCACGGAGTCGGAAACTGAAAACGCTTCCGTGGCTGGTTCTGCGCTTCACCAAGTTTGCGCTGGGACCATAACTAATGCCAAGGAGAGTCTAGAAACCCCCAGAAAGGAGAAAGGGGAAAGAGAAACAACATTTTGCAACATGTTTTCAGGAGCGAGGAAGTTCTGGGGAGAGCAGCAAGTCCCATTTTAAATCAAACGCTTCAGAGAAAGACTTAATTACACATGTTCAGCCTCCGCAAAGTTAAGAGGTTGAACAGTCATTCCTAACCATCAGGTATTTCTCTAATACTTGACAGTTAAAGAGGTACTGAAATAGGAAGGGTCAAGGTGGCATTCAGCTCATGGAGTGATACTTCCTTTGCATCTACTCTCCCCAAAATGATAAGTGCCAAAGGACCTGGGAAGGCAGCACAAGGAGTGGAAGACAGGAGCAGGGAAGGGGATCCAGCTCCAATCTACTGCATTA
This sequence comes from Lepidothrix coronata, assembly GCF_001604755.1. Taxonomy (NCBI): domain Eukaryota; kingdom Metazoa; phylum Chordata; class Aves; order Passeriformes; family Pipridae; genus Lepidothrix; species Lepidothrix coronata. The sequence goes on along the minus strand of NW_016690308.1, from coordinate 232,519 downwards.
TTACACATCTTCATAACAGCTAGGGAAGGAACAGTGCAGTGGGAGAAGAAGAGATAAAGAAATAGGGCAGGAAATGAACTGCAGGGAAAATGAGAAGAAGAGGGAAGAAGAAGAATCAGAATACGACGGAAGAAGGTGATAAAAGAAAAAAAAAACTAAACAAACCAAGAGCAAGAAGAGGGATATGGTTTATTAGTTTGTAAAATGATTATCTCAATGCACATGGCTGCTTAAGGGATAGGTAACCTCAGTACACAGCAGTCTCCCTCACTCAAACATCAGCCTTGATGATCCACTCTGACGTCAGTTAGTGAGACTGCAACTCTGCCAGAGCACCAGCAAGATGTAGCCAAGGACTAAACACACCTAAAATCTGGCAGAGTAAAAAGGATGTTCGGAAAATGTGTAAGGAATTCAAGTCTATCCCCTTCCCGCTTATCTGAAGAGGAAATTATTTGAGTAAGAGATTTTAGGCAGAATATATTTTTGATTTTATGGCCTGCACAGAATTTTCAGCTTCTTCAGAACTTTCCCATGAGACAAGTACATACGAAGAGAGGTCAGATCACCACAGCACCCAGAAACCAGACAAACCAAATGAAGCCTGATTTAATTTTGTGCTGTAGCTTACACCACTGAGTTACATAATGATGCCATTTAATGACACTGGTACAAGTAGGAGTACAAACCCCAGGCCCCTTCTAACTAAAAACAACCCATTTTGACTGCTACCAAATTTTAACTGGTCAAAAATCCATGCCTGGGTTTCGATGGCACAGTCGTTGAGACTGATTTCTGATGGCAACACACTTCCAGCTGCTCAGATAGCATCTGAATGATGACTCAGCCTTATTCCCTCCAACCATGCCAGACACAGCCTTGCAGAGAAGATTTACTATAAGCTTTGAAATGTGTCTCCCATGCTTCTCATGCATATGACATCCAGGGGGGAAAAGTGAAAACAGGAAATATTAATCTAAGAAATAAAACTGGCAACGCACAGCTCCAATCCATGGTCATTCTGGCACGTGGTGTCTTGAAACCCCACCCAGAATGAAGCTAAAAGTGCAGTCCTAGCTTTACCAAATGTGTAATTTGTTACGCGACCCTCTCGACCAATGAGACAATAACAGAAAATATTAGCTTAAAAAATGCATGTCATTAACAGAAATCCAGCTCTGGGTAAATTTTGTGAGCTGGGGAGTCATTAATTGGTCACGTTTACTTACATCACTCACATGTTTTCTATGAGCTTTTTATGGCTGCCAAGTATTCCTAAATTCACTGACAAAAAACAATATAAAAAGACTTAGCCCATTACATGGCTATTCAAAAAACAAAACAAACTCATTTAAACTTTGCCCTCAGTCAAACAAAGACAAATTATCTGGAGCTATTTATGATCATTTGATACATACAGCATGTGCAGATTCATATTCATGCATGTCAGGAACATTTACATAAAACCCTATTTAACAACAGTCTCACTGTTTTTCTTCCCTGCAATAGAAAGTAGAAACAAGTGCCACAAAGTTTTGACTTGAAGGCAACTAGCAAAGGAATATAAAAATGTTAATAATGTCTTTGTACAGCATTTTAAAAGCCCTCAGAGACAACTTTCCTCTTTTTCTCCTCCTCTCTTTTCTTTTTAAGCTTTGCAGGTTTCTTCTAAGAATTTTTCATCTCTAGTAGGGATAGGATAAATATAATCAGATGAATGAAATTGAAGTGAGAAAATAAACCAGACCGTGGACAATATTGAAGCCAAAAGAAAAAAAAATAAAAAAATATTGAAAAAAAAGTTTGGGAAAATGTTTAATGGGCATTTTTAATTAATTTTGAAAATAAAGTGGCAATACATATCCTTCCACTGTTCTAACACAGCCTGTCTGTAGTATTTGCTGTGTTAATATCAGTCATGATATTAAATATCTGATTCTTCTGAAGGTTTCAGCTTTAACTGCCTGTTCAGAGCCTGGCCTGTCCAGGAAAGTGTAGAATAAATGATGTTTCAGACCATGGCTTACCATCCTCCTCTGACCATCGTCGTAATCACACTTGGGATTCCTTTGGTCTTCCACATACTCATCTGTCCCCAAAGATTTCTTTTTCTTTCGCTTATTTCTTCTTTCTTTCCCACTTTTGGGTGACATTTCCAATGAACTAAGTGACATTGAATCAATTCCTTTAGCAGCGAGCGCCTAAATCAGAAGATGGCAGAAGGTATAAAAATTATTATTTAAGGATTTCAGTGAGAAATTACTACTTACACTCCTCAGCAATTATCTTTTATTTTAAATTTTCAGGTTGTATAGGAGATATGTTAAAAGTTTCAGGAGATCATTAATCATAAAACTGTCTCACGTGGCTGGAACCATTCTTCACCTGTTTCTTACCTCTACATTTAGCCACTGGAAAATAAAGAACAAGTGAGACAGGTTCCTAGTACAAATGCACGCATGCAGGTCTGCCTCCTGGATCCTGTGGTGGAGCATTAGGAATGCATGCACAAAATAATGTTGGTTATGTAGAGCTCACACAAGAGACCCTTTGACACTCCGTGAAGGAACAGCCTGTGTGCACACACGGGCAGGTTTACAACGTGCACACATCTCTGGAGTGTGAGGCAAAAAAAACCCTCAAGCTGGGGAACCTCTGATTAAAGTCCCCCTGGGACTTCTGCCCCTTGAAGTGGGAGGGCTGGGCAGGAGGGAAAAATCCAAGCTGCGATTTTTCCCCCCACTATCACAGAGGGATGCTTGGCACAGCAGGCAATTCGGCTGGCACGTTTCTGTAAACACTTATCCGGAGCAGCAGCACAGGCAGCTGTGATCAGAGATGCAAAGAGAAAACCATGGGCTTAACTGGAGATAAGGTGGACTTTGCTTTGCCCTGTGCTCCCGCAGCTGTGCCGGCTGCCTGTCCGGACCGCTGCAGGAGGAGGGTGGTAACACACCCACCGCTACAAACCCGGCAGAAGCCGAGTGCGAGAGCCTGAGCGCACAAAGACACAGCCTTGGGAGCAAAGGAGCATCCCGGAGGAAGGATCGATAGGAGCAGGGAGAAAGCCAGAGCTCACACCAACGCGCTGGGTCCCCGTCCAGGGTGCAGGCGGGAGGAGCGGGCAGAGGGGGCTCTGAGTACAAAGCACCGGGTCAGGTTTGGAGACAAGCCCGTTTGCAAAGCCCCCAGCTGAGATGCCTAAAGAGAGTGAGTTATTAAAAAAAGCCTCTCCAGGTTGCCCAGAACAGGAGGAACGGATGAATCCTCAGTGCTATTGTCTGTAAGCCACTAGAATCAAACAGGCAATCATCTCTCCGCTGCAAAATACTCCCTTCCTCCCACAGGCATCAGTCCAAGGAAAGTGAAGGCACTTAACAGCCGTGTAAAGAATCAATCATGTATTTCAAGGAGTAGCGGTAGCTCTATCAAGCTGAGAGCACAACAAAACTTAATTCCTGTGGGAAATATCTTTCATAAGCAAGGCTGCTTAGAGCAGAGAGGAGGAGGGTTCAGACACTGGTCTAGGCTGGTTTTTTTGGGGGTTTTTTTTGGAGTCAATTTAATTGCTATGCTGAAGTGCTTCCTCTTCATAAAGATTCAGCAAGTCTTTTAGTGTTAAGCTCAGATTTAGGAATGTGTTAAACCAATTGTATAAATTGACTGATAGCCCCCAAGCAGGTCTATCAATTATATTTCTAGTCTCTTTATACTGTACAGTGTAAAAGCTGGTCTAAAGAGTTTTGGTTTTTCTTTCTGATTGCTGTTATATTTTGCTGATCTAGAAAATATTGCAGGTTGTGCTACTAAGCATGCTGTACTCATACTGCAAAATAAGCTAATTTTCTGTTTCTTAGTATTTTCTTACCTATTGCTTAGGTGGAATTGCTTCTGCACTGTGCACGTCTCTCAGTTACTGGGAAAAGGATTCGGACTGAATTATTCCTCAGGGAATGAAGGATCATAGAATCATAGTTCTGTTTGGGTTGGAAGGGATCTTAAGAGATCATCTTGTTCAACACTCTGCCACAGGCAGGGACACATTCCACTAGACCAGTTTACTCAGTCCTCCATCCAGCCTGGCCTTGAGGATGTCCCCATGTCCTGCCTATCCACCCTTTCTGGTTGGGTTCCTGTGCCTGGACCATGTCCTGTCCCTCAGGTACTACAAGAAATAACCCACTGTAACAGCTCAAGGAGCAGGAAAGGTGTGTGGGACCAGGCACGTCTGGCAAGGACATATAGTGTCTGAAGGATGGGAGGAAAGCTTAGTTCACGTGAGCCCAAGACATGGGGATTATGCAAGAAATAGTTCTTGAGGCAGGAACTTAGTAGTACAGTAAGAAAGTCAAAACCAAGATCTTGCTCAAGGTTTGGAGAACAAGACTAAAACTGAGCAGCTTTGACTGGGGTGAGACATCTGAGAAGGACTCCTGAAAGCTCCATGGTGCAGCCACTCAATTCACTTTCCTAAGCCTCTTCTTCAAAATGTCTAACTTGAGATGCCAAGAGCTGATTTGCAGATTTACTAGACTTCATTAGTGAACATGGCAAATCCAAATCACTCTACTCTTAAATTTCCTTTCCATAAAATGAGGACAATATTGCAGGAGTATTACAAATAAAAGTGAGTATTTTTGAAGCACATGGAGTCTGAGCAGTGACAAGAGGCACTGAAAAACCTCTGATGATGTTAGTCACTTCCTTTTCGAAGCAGGCTTTGACTGCCTAAGTTGGGAAGTCTGCTCGAGGTGGCCTAAGGCAACAGAACAAATGATGAGAAAGCAAAGAGCTGCTCTTGAGTCATGCCCTGTCCACCCTTTGTACTGAACAGGGCACAGGAAAAATGAGAAATGGCTGGCTGAAGAAAAGACTATATTATAAACCAGATAAACAAATGGGAACAATTTAGGTTTTCAGGAGAAACCTTTTTTTTTGCCACATTCCAACTTTCGAGGCTTAATGTTCCTTTTTTTGTGTACATACAGGCTTAACTGAAATCAAAGCCTTCAAAAGGAAATTCTTAAATATCTTTAATTATAGTTGGGGCTACCAAAGTTGACTGTTATGAGGAAGAGCTCAGCTGGACTCAAAACACATGAAAAATTGTATAAAATAAGTACGAGTTGGAGCTCAGTTTGCTCCCTTAGGTTATGGCAGAGAGTTATTCTGTTCAAAGTGCCTGTACATGGACTAAATTGCATTTACCTATTACTTAAACTATCAAAGAGGATATTTAAAACGACTTAAATGATGCATAAGCCTCTAGTAGCACTTTGTCAAGAGAGAATTGCATTTTCTATTTTCTTTCTGAGGATTTAAATGGGCTTTGGATTAGGCCCTGAAACCATATGTACTCAAAAGAAAATTATGTATATTAGTTTATATTGTGTATCAGGGTTTTATTTCTCTGTGCTACAGTGCTACGTGTTATTTCAGACTAATTTTCTTATTGTCTTCTGGTTCACAGCACCTAAAATGTTCTCTTCCGCTGTTTAATAAGGGCTTTCTACCCTACACAAACCACATGAAAATTAAGTAGTGTTATTAAGGCTATAAGGCTACATCCACCATTTGGCCTCCCTGGCTTGTTTAAACTTACGACATAACATTAAATCCACACCCTCTGCATAATTTTCAAAGCTGAACCTCAAGCTTTGCCTGTTTACTTTTTCAGGAATTAAATTGTAGGTAATTCAAAGAGGTTATCCTACATCTTTATTTTCATTATCAAACAATTGGCAGGTTGAACGAGTCAGGAAATGAAGTTGTGCTAAAGTGGTGGTGGAAGAAGGTTCATCTGGTGCTATGGCTGAGCTACCAAAACAGCTGGTTTATGCTCAAATGCCCATGTAGTTTCATCATCATTAAAACATTTTACATGCCACCCAATATAAATTTCTCTGCTGGCATATATAGTATAGTTAAATCAGTACAACTCTGGATATGTAAGCCTTTAATGGCCTCAGTCTTAACAGGGAGAACCCTCATTTTGCTTTCATAGAAACAGTAATAACTCTGTCCAGTACAATAAACATTAAGCTGCTTTCAGGCAAACTCTTACTTTGGTTATCAGATAAATGTAAAATAAAGAGAACGTGAATCTCAAGTTACCATCTGCTCAAGTTACCCAAGGCTAATCATGTCACATAGTTCACTGACCTCCTGCTCTTTCTTTAACATCTCCATGGCTTCTCGAAACTTTCTTTCCTTCTCTTCTGTTTCAGCAATAGTGGCTTGGTTCTGCTCTTCATATGCCATGGCCACAACAGCCAGAATCAGGTTGACCAGATAAAATGAACCCAGAAAGATGACCAGCATAAAAAAAAGCATGTAGATCTTCCCAGCAGATCTGAGAGTCTGTAAGCACAGAAGTAAAATCATTAATCACTTGTTTACAATGCTTTTTAAAAGAAAAAAGTGCTTTCTTAAAAGAAAAAACATTATTTTTTAAATACATTTTTTAAAAACTCTTAGATTTACAATATAATTGAATCTAGCCTTTGTTAATAGCTCAAGCAGGAACCCTTTGATGAGAAATGACAACCACATCCAAGGAAATAATCTTCTCACTGATAAATATTTATATCTTGGTCAAAAATTATGTGCCTTGCAGTGAATTAATTTCTAAAAGAAGAACGCTTCCGTCCTTTACCAAATATCTCTGCTGGTTTTCTTTTAGAATAGATAATCTTACAATCAGTTGCAGTGAAAAATTCCTACACACAGCTCAATCTGTTTTTGACCAGTGTTTAGAAACCATCCAAGTGGGACTCATGTTGTATCCCTTCAGATGCCTACACTCTGGGTCCTTCGCAGTTAGTGAGGAGAAAAACATATTTTTAGGGTGCAACTCATCTGAACATTATTTAGACATCTGCCTCAGGATAAGAGGAACCAAACCTTGGGCTCCATTGATTGTATTCCCTAGTTCTTCACCATATTTATTAGGATAACTGGAGTTTAGGAGAACAGGCCAAGCTTATATGTAACAGATATGTCCCATGGTCAGTGACTTGATATTACTGATAGAAAACACTGTTTGATATTATAAGGTCAAATAATAAAAGGGAGAGATGTTCATCCTTATTTGCCCTGACAGTTTCTGTCTCCCAGAGTTGTACACGCAGCTCTGTGTCAAGTGAATACGGTTGTTTAAAGAATCTTCATTTTAATTGTTTTACATTTCCCTGAAGTGAAATTCTATAACTGGCTGTGTGTGAAGCTGAAGTCCCCAGAATCTTCAACGATGTCTATCTCAGTACTTTCAGAGTAGTTCTGTCAGCACTGTCTCTTGATTTCCTTATGATCGTTTTCCAGTTTGGGCGATTTTGAGATCTGGCAGTAAATCTTCAGTGGCAACATGGACAGAGTATGTCATTCTGTGCCAAACTGTGATATTTAGTTCTTCAGAGTTCGCATACGTTCCAGGAAATGTGTGCTAAAATGAGTATATACTCGCAGGCTACCTTGCAACATGAGTGTAGGTTGACTCTGACCCCATTAGTGCCTCTGTCTCTCCGTGATGAAGAGCTTGCACCAGAGAGAACTGACGTGTACCAGGTAGTCTTGCCATTTGCTGAATTTGTGTTCATTACCGTGCCTTGAAAAACCAGTTATGCCAAGCACACAGGTGCTTTTCTAGCCCTTTTTTGAGCTGGACTCAAAAGATTAGTTTGTGTTACACCATCCATCAAAAAAATCATCAAGTGGTGACGTGGCGATCTTTCTCAAGAGGTGAACTTCACTTAGACTCGGGTGAATTAGTCATTCAAAGTGTCTTTCTCTCAGTACCACTTTTCCCCAACTTCCCCAAACATGCAGTCTAATGTCTTTTGATATTATCACTCTTAAGAAAATAAATTAATTGTAACAATTGAAGGTCCTTCTCCAGAACACGCACAAAGAGCACAGTTTACTTAATAACCAGCAATTCTGTCTTGTCTTTAATTATTAATGTAATTACACCGTAATTACACCGTAAAAGATGGTGTATTTATTTATAATTTTTAACAGTAATAAAATAATATCATACCTGTTGGTAAAGACGCTCCCAACAATCTTGAGTCATAAGACGGAACAAAGAGAGAAAGGCCCAGCCAAAAGTGTCAAAGCTTGTGTAACCATGGTCAGGATTTTCCCCAGCCTTCAGACATATATACCCCTCAGGGCACGAGCTGCAAAACATGAAATACAATCTATGAAATACATCTTAGGTGGCTTCAACATGGAGAAACTGATTTCCAGGGAAATGCACAGAATGCCCTTGATTAAGAGCACAGATCACAGGTGGTAAATTCCTCCACTGGATAAAAACACAGGGAACAGGTGGATGCTACTTCTCAATACCAAAGATCTTTGCAATCTTATTTTTCCTTGGAAAGGATAAACTGTAACCATAATATAAACTGCAATGACAAATGAGCATCTAGCACTTCACATATTTGGAATAGAATGGAATTAGGTACCTAAGCAGGAGTTAAGTGTTTAACTATGGTTTCTCTTGGCACTTATTTCTAATTAAGAATCATATACTTGGTGTCTCCTGTTACAGTTGCAGGTAGTACTGTGATGGTGAACTTGCTTTTCTGGTTATGTAGTCTGACACAGGCTGGAAACACCAGTGTGTGCTATCTGAGCACCTTCCCAATTGCTTACTGTGTCTGACCTTATGCTCACCCCCCTGCAAGAATTAAATCTTTAATCTAAGAAACCCAGCCCTTTTGTTCCACTCACCACCGCAGTCTGGGGTCATGACATTTTTTCTATGTCTGCCAGCAAAAAGCGTTCCTTGTGTGTCTTGCAGATTACTGTATTAAATTGCATGAAGACAGCATGAATTTCACTGGCTCTCATTAACCTTGGAGGCTCTTTACAAGTAATTTTCTAGCCCCATATGCCAGAAGAGATAAAGACTGCTCTCAGTGATGCTGTGTAAGTACTGAACTGCATCACCAAGTGAAACACAAGGTAGAAGAGATCCCAGGTCGATGTGTCATCCTCTCCCCCACAGCCCTGCAAAACCCCACCCCTCTTGCATATAACAAGCTGCTCTCCAAACACAAAATATGACCCATCAGAAACTGAAGACATGGAGCAATATGCAAAGGATTACTTCTGTATCCTAAGAAGTGATCATTGGATCAAGGGTGTTGCCAGTGTACTGGAGCCCTGTGGTATTTGGGAATTCGTTAGGTGGGCAGCATCTAATTATCTGGAGAAGCAGATCTCAGCAGAACGTACAGTATGTTCTCCTTATCCTTCAGCTAGAGATGAACCTGGTACAATTTGGTGAAAATTCCAGCTGACACAAATAGGGATGGCTGGAACAAGAGGGATTGTGGAAGCACTTTGTCAGAGACCAGAGACATTGAGAGGCACCAACTTCCAGGCAGCGTCATGAGACCAGAGCAATACCCTCTGTCCTGGCATGATGTTCTTCCTGTTGGATGGGGGAATCAAGGTTTTCTAAACTGCCTTCATGTAGGGTGATTATGGTAATATCCAACCATCTTATACATGTCACCAGTCATGTAGAGTGTGTCCAATGTGTACAGCTTTTACCTTTATTTTCTCCTGGCAAAACCATCTAGAGCTTCTCGATCACTGGTATTTTTTACCAAAGCAGAATATTGTCACAATTTTAAATGCAAAGCAGCAACACAAATAATACAAAGTAATTTTTAAAATGCCACCAAAAAAAAAAAAGGATCCCTGAGAAAGCAAAGTGTGTCTCAGTGTGAAAATTAGTGTTCTTTTTCTTTAAAAAATACAAATTTGATCCTGATATAATTTAAAATTTTTACAGCACAGGATAGCAACCTTGTATTACATGTTGAGATGAGAATACATTGCTATAGATTCTGAAGTTACACAAATCTATGGTGTCTGCCACAAATATTAGACATTCAACAAAACTTTAATAATCTTAATTTAACATCAGTAGTCGAGCACAAATTTTAAAGTAAATTTCCTTTTAATACTGATAAAAGGAGTGCTGAAGCACTGCAAAGCGTGTGCAGATCCTTGTTTACAGCAGTTTTCAGAATAAGCAATAAAAAATGAACAGCTGATGTTTAGTGAATTAAATGTAACACGCAAGTGAGAGTATAATAAGTGATTCTGTCACCTTAGGTAGAGCCAAGTTAGCTTATCTCAGCTGAGAATTTAGATAATAACAGTTGTATCTCACAAAGAAAGAAAAAGAGAGTCAATTCTAATTTTTTCCCTGCCAGTCTGGAAATGCCTCCTTCTAGATCTTTCCTATGTTGACTACCTATTGTTTCCCAATAAAAGCTACATTTGAATAAAAATTACAGTAACATTACTGAGTTAGAAGAAAATAAAATGCAGAAATGTCAGCTTTTTCTGCATAAAATATGCAGATGCACACTGAATCTCTCTTGTACACCCATGTCCTTTTTTGAGGCAGACTTTTCAATAAATCTCCTCTCTCCCAAAGGCATCATTTGCTGTCACTCTCTGCTGTAGACACATGAGATTTCTGCCTCTGATCTGCTGCTGAAAACAGCCTTCATTGCCCATGACGTGCTGCTCACACTGTTCAAGAGCTCTGGGAAATGGATTCTCTGGGCTCTCAAGAAGGAAACCCTTCCTGCTTGTTTGCGCTAAGACATCGTGTCTATACAGGACATGAAAATTTTTGTAAGGTTCATTCTCTTTGCCATGAGAAAAGGATTTCACTCACAGGCTGTGCTTGCCTGGAAGCTCAGTGATCATGTCCAGAGGTGACAGCCCTTTCCTTAGTCTCCCACAAAAGGCCAATCCCAAGTGGCTCCACTGAACTGGTCTCATCACTCATATTTTAATATTATTATTAATGGCTAAAACATCTGAATACAGCTGTGAGAAACTTGATGGTGGTTACTTTACTGGTGAACCTAAACCTAAGCAGGGCAGTCATTTGGAAATTAGGCTTCGTCTAGCATAAGTTGCCTAAAACCTTAGGCAAAATGGAAATTTTTCCATTAATATTAACGAGAGAGAGAATTTCTTCTAAAAATTTCTTCACCATTTTGAACAGCAAAGTCTGAAGGAAGGTGGATATTATGAACATTGCAGTTGTATTTTCACAGGAACCTCTTGGCACAGATTAGAGGCTACAAAGTCACTCAGGTTCAATGCCAATGTTGCTTTTTAGGGAAACTGTTTTGATGCAGAAGAACATTCAAGCAACTGCTCAAAGCACTTTAGCACAACTGTTTATAAAGCCCTAGGACATGGAGATGCAATCCTTCTGACTGTGAAAGTGAACAATGGTGGCTCAGATTAATATTTTCTGCTCATGATACAATTAGCATTTTTTCATTCTGTCTTTACATGTCTTAAAAGACTTTTCCGCTCACAGTAGATTGTTGGTGTGCAAAGAGCTGTCTGACTCCACAGTGAGTGTACACGTCATGGTTTAACCCCAGATGGCGACTAAGCCCCACACAGCTTCTCACTCAATCCTGCCCCAGTGGGATGGGGGAGAGAACTGGAAGAGTAACAGTGAGAAATCTCATGGGTTGACATAAAGAGAGTTTAATAGGACAGAAAAGGAACAAAATAATAAAGATGGTAATAATAATAATAATAATGAGAATAATAAAACAATTAGAATATACAAGTGATGCACAATCACCTTTTGCTGATCAGCGCCCAGCCAATTCCCAAGGAGTGCCCCCCTGGCCAGCTTTCCCCACAGTTTATATACTGAGCATGACTTCCTATGATATGGAATATCCCTTTGCCCAGTTGGGGTCAGCTGTCCTGGCTGTGTCTCCTCCCAGCTTCTTGTGCACCCCCCAGCCTCTCTGCTCCTGGCAGAGCATGAGAAGCTGAAAAGTCTTTCACTTAGTAGAAACACTACTTAGCAACAGCTGAAAACACCAGTGTGTTATCAACATCATTCTCATCCTAAATCCAAAACACAGCACTGTACCAGCTACTAGGAAGAAAATTAACTCTATCCCAGCTGAAACCAGGACAAAATGCTTCTCTAATATTATGTTCAGTTTTAAGAGCATTCAAACGAGCTGCTGCAGCACAAAAAGCATGAACCCCAGCTCAAAAATGCTGTTGATGTTAGTTTACATCCTTCTTACGGCAACTGGGCACTTGAGACAGAATATCCCAGTTGTCAACTCCTCATTCATGCTCACCCTCTTTTGTAGCCAACAGAAGCGATAACCCACAGGGTATGGGAATGTGTTAAAAACACTGAGAGGAAAACAAAATACTGCTTCCCAGAAAAACACTACAGAAATTGAGGTGTAAGGCTCTCACGTGAGAATATTATTCTGCAACTGACACCATTTCCTCTGAGGATTTTTTTAAGGAGTCTTAAGATTTTACTACATTTATCTTAGATGTAGAATATTAAGCCTATCCCTTTGGATTTTTCAGCAAACTTTTTAGTTTCTTTCACCTCAGGGAAGCATTTCAGAGGATTGTACTCTCCTCTGATGCACAGGGATGGGCAGCAACAACAAGCTACATAAATATACCATCCTCCACAGGAGCGTCACAGGATGCTATTCAATTGATCACAATAAAATTAGTGTCATTGATTCAGAAAAGTTAAAAGCAGCAGCCTACCTATCTATCTATCAGGCTGTAATCACCACTGTAAGCTGGCATTGGTACAGGAAATTAAAGGACAAAAGAAACAGCCTTGGTTTAAATAACACAGGCTGGGAATGGCAGAGAGTTGTAGCTGAGGGGCATAATTGCAAAATGCTCTGTCTCAAGAGTTTAATCTAGGCAAGCCAAGCAACCTGCTGATCCTGGCTGTAGTGGCCAACAGGGTTAGGCAATAAAAGAAGATTCGTAAAGCAACTGTGCACTGGATTGTAACATTCAAATCCTGAAAACATGGGGAGTGTTGTCCATGTGCTACCAGGAGTCAGCATCAAAGCTGCTGCTCATGTCAGCTATGACCTCTGTGAGGGGAAGGCTGCACTTCCCTTGGGTTTCAGTTACAAAGGGACACTACAGCTTGCTACACCAAACTGTTCACTAAAGAAGCACTAATGGGAGATAAAGTACATACCACAGACACAGCAAAAAGCAGGAAAAAACAAACCCGTGTTTTGATAAGGGCCCCTCAGTGTTCACGCTTAGGTCACAGATTAAGAATGCAGAAATCATGTTGAAAAATTTACAGCTGATGTCTTTGACACGTGGCTAATTCCAGGGGAATGGACGTGGTGGTTGGAAATGGAAACCCCATGATGGGGTTTCAAAGCTCAGCAGGCTTTGAAGGACAGATAATGCCCGTGGCCTCCATGATGTGCACAGTAGGGTCTTCCTCAACCTGCCTCTTCCTGCTAAAGTCCTCAGGCCACAAAAGAGAGGCTTTAATTTCCCTTAGGCCACAGATTTGATTATTTTTCTCTGCACTTTCCATGTTTTCTCTGTTCCCTTGGCTTTGAGGGAGGAGAGCAGTGGCCAAACAAGGAATGCATACTGTGCAGTGGCTGTGGGGAACAGACAAATATCCTTGGACTGGCATTTGCTTCTACCTGACAAGATGAAACTACCCACTCTGAAACAGGACAATATTTACAGAAATGAATGTAGTAAGATGAACTGAGAATGCAGGAGAAAGGGGTCAAAAGGCAGCAGCACCCCAGCCAAAGTCATTGCTGTCAGCGGGTGCTTGGTGTGCCTTAAAGTCACAGGCTGCTCTCCTTCCCCTACTCTTTCTTTTGTATTAAAGACTAATCATGGTTAGAGAATCTGACTTACAATTCCCCACTAATTACCATCTAAAAGCCAAAATCTGACTTGCAGCGGCATGGATAGGTTTTGACTAGGCGCCCCCAGCAGCTCTCATTCCAAGCATCTAAGAGGTCAGAGAGAATTTGAAGGGCATTTTTAAAAGCAAGGGAAGGGGTGCCAATTGTCTGGAATGACAGAAGTGCAAGAAAATTCAACTAAGTGCTGAAGGGGAAAAAAAAAAAAAAGAGATGACGAAGAAGAGAAGAAAAGCTCAGAATAAAGAGCAACATCAACCAGGAATTGAAACTGGAAGAGAAAAGGGAAGGAGGTGCCTGTGAGCAGGCTTGCTCACAGGCTCAGAGCACCCACTGACCTGTGCATGCTGCTGATTTGCGTCCAGGAAAAGTTTCAGCCTCCCCCACTGGCTACTTGCTCATGCAGATGGAAAACCAGTGGTTCCAGCCTGCAACATCAACCCCCTCCACGCAGGCACGCAGGCAGGGAGAGGAAGAACTCCCTCTGCTGCAATGTGGCTTTTTTAGACCTCATGCTGCAGCAAGGCAAACAAGCTCTCATTTCTTCTGACTCAATCCAGTGGCCAGACACCGGATCTTCTGTGTAACCCATCAAACAAAATGTAGGGCAATAATTTATCATCATAAACATAATAGTAGATTACTGCTTAATGAAGACTGTAGCCTCTAGTAAGTCTGCTTCTCTCATGTGGCTGATGAGCTTATTACAGCTTTGACTAAGAGGTAATATTACCCCTTCTTAAGAATTGAGTGGATTTGGATTTAATCCCTACTGCGGCTGTTTGTCCAGAGACATGATCTTTCAAATACACCACTGATCCCTAAGAGTGGGGACTGTAATTATTGTCCCTAAACCTGTATAATACCTCAAGTTATGTCCATGGCCCCTGCAGCACCTTTGAGGTGTCACAATTGCTTTCTGTTTGTTTACATACTCAAGTGAGAGGCTTTCTCACCATGGGCAAACCTTCCTCATTCTGCTTCTGCTGTAACCAACACAGAGTTGGAAAAGTTTGTGTGATTTACTTCAGGATCTAGTTAAATTCATTTAAGGTGTGCTGTATAGCCTGAAGGTTTGAAATAAATTCACTAAAGTCGCTTGATAATCTGGAGCAAAATTATGTTTTTATCTCTAGTGGTTACACACTAAATTCTTTCCAAAATACCCTTGCTTTGGTGACATTTGAAGAGGACACATTTGGAAATGGTGTTCCCCTTCTCACTCAAGCAACCTTTATAGCCTCTCCCATCTGTCAGCCAGCTGTACCCCAATCAGACTGCATTTCGTGAGGGTTGTGAACACCCCAATCCCACTAGGAGCACACCAAAACTCCCAATATCCCGTTTCTTGTGATGGATCCACTCATGCAGCAAGTTAAACACTGGCAGACCTTCCTGATAAAGTTGGCTAGTCCCAAGGTAACTTGCAACCAGACATTTCTCCTGACCTTACCCATTCTTGTTGCTCCCCAGGAGTGTATACATGCAACTAAGATACCTGAGCACCCTCTTCACCCCACTCCAAAATATCAAACTTCCAAGCCAAGGGGGCTCTTCTCACCCTACTTGCCCAGTATCCAAACACGTGCCTGAATCTGGGGCCTTCTTATATTAAGAAAAGAAGTAATAACAACAACAACAACAACAACAGTAATAATAATACAGATTTAAGTTCAGGCAACTCAGGACTACAAGGCTCCTGATTGCCAGCAGCAGGATAACAATCAACTGGGTGCACTATTCCTGGTGCAGCTCCCCAGTTTCCAGAGCAGTTGGGGCTGGGTTACTGGATGTTGTTTAACATGTTCTGGTGCATATACCATATTCTTCCAGTCTCTCTGCCTGCCAAGGTCTGGGTGAGAGCTGCAGTAGCAGTGGTGGAAGTATTTGGTAGCAATGCTGCTCCTCAGTACATAGCATGCTTCTTCTCTACCCTTGAGGGGTGTGATAAGCCTTTGCAAGGGACTTTAAGTCACTGCATGGAGATGTATAAAGGCAAAGGAATGTCACTACAGCTCAGAGAGGTAAAAGTGCTGCATCACTGTGGGAGCATGCTGGCAGTGAGGTGATGTGGAGAACCTACCACAAAAACACTGCTTTTGGTACTCATGGAGACTAAGAAAACAGGCATCTGATGCAGTTTTATGTGCTGGTATTAATTACCTCAGTAAAATGCGACAACACAAAAGAAAACAATCTTTTTTTCTGATAATATCTTAGAAAGAGTTAGGACTGACACAAAAACTTTGAGGAGCACTACACCACATGGTCATTCCTTCATCCCTTATATGCGATAAGCTCAGTGACAGAATTTACCAAATCACAGAGAATCTTGCCCCACAGTGTACATTATTTTAATGTATCCTGTTAAGAAAAATCAAGGTCATAGTGAGAATAAAGGTAGCTAAAGTTTCTATAGCAACAGTTACTAGGATGCAGTTGCCAAAGGTGCTTTCTTGTTGTTCCTGAAGTAGCTTTACTGCCTGCTTTTCCTTCCTGTTCACTAGTCTTTTTGGTAATATCAGTACAGACACGATGCAAATGTGCTTCCATTGTCAGTATGATCTTGTAGACTATTCCTGCCCATGAGCTGAATACACAGGACATACTATGTGTAAGGGAAAATAAAATATTAAGCAATATCTCAAGTCTGACCTTGAGATCCAAAGGGGACACAACAGATTTAAAACATGTACACTTTTCTGAAAATCCAGCTCCATGTTGTAGTTGCAAGTGAAAAAAGTGAAAAGAACAAATATAAGTTTCTCTTTTGTATCTGCTTCTTTAGTTTGTACATTGACAGCATCTTGTCTCTTTCTCATAATGGACAAATTTCCTTGCTGTTTCTGTTGCTCAACCGAACCTTCAGGCAGAAGGGGAAATAAAAACAGCAGCCTAAGCACAGCAGAAAAACGTCCCTGCGAAAATTCAACAGGATAAAAGTGGAAATGCTTTAGAGCTGAAATGTATCTTCCTTTCTCACAGACACATAATTCCAAGCTGCTGCAGCCCCCACAGGTCTTTACTCTGCAGGGAAGCAGTGGACTCTGCAGTACTGGTTATCTCATCAAAGTGAATGGTTACTAGTCAGGAAGGACAAGTCATAATTGCAAGGGCAACACAACCAGGTTGGTGCAGCCTGACACAGATCAGTTCCCACAGCCCACCCACTGGGGATCTGGTCTGGTGATGGCAACAGGGTGATGCTTGGTAGAGGAATTGCTGGTACTTTGTCGGATCTGAAGGTGGGACCACCTTCTCTCCTTCTGAGAGCCCTTGGAGGCTCCCTCACTTCGCCCATGTCCCATTGCCCTGGGCCAGGCACTGAGTGCCAGGCTTTGTCCTTGCTATAGGTTCCTGAGCACACTCTAAAGCATCACCTTTCCTTTCCCAGGTCTTCCCTTTGGCACTATCACCATGAGTACTCATCTGTGAATACGTGGCAATTCCACACAGTAGGGCAGTGGCAAAAGGCCACTGGAAAAGGCCCATACGCCTGATTAGAGTCAGTGTGTGGTGGTGCCTGCTGTCACCTGCTGTTCTGTAGCCTTTGCAAATCACGGTCTACTCGATGCTAAGACTGGATTTCACTAAGGATAGAGCAGTTTCCACCTTCTGCTCCTGGCTAAGATCTTCCAAATATTTGATCATTGTACCAGCTCTTTACTGGACCTCCCTTGGAGCTAAAACAAGGTATTTAAAATTGGATAAGCTATATACTGGGAATTAAATTGAAAAGCAAATTTACAGAGTTGTAATCCCTTTGAAAATCAGACTATCTGAGCTTTCTCCATTTATTTTAAATGAAGCAAATAAAAGAAGTTGAAATTGCAAAGAGAAACACCTTGGGTATATCCCAGTGCAATCACATCCAAAAGAACAACCAAATTTAACATCAAAACACATCCAGAAACATGAACAATTCTGCAAATACACTACAATTCTTACTTCTTTTTTTGCTAAGAGAGCATTGCTGTTAGCACTGCTTCCAGTGTCTGACCAATCTGTGACACACATCTCAGAGCAGAGGATTTTTCCATTAACATAGTTCTCTGAATGTACTTGTGAAACACCAAGCACATGTCAGCAGCACTCACTTTGAGCCAAACAACACCTTTGATCACAATCATTTGATTTTCTCTTTTCTCCAGACATCACTTCTTATTTCCATTTTACACTGTTCCTTCTAAGTGCAAAGGAAATTCTTGCACTACATCAAGGGGGAAAACGCAGCTGGACAAACAAAATGAAAAGCAACACAAAAGTTCTATTTGATTAAATAAAAAAAATCAAAATTCAGGAATCAAGAAGAGGCATCAAATGGGAAACCCCACAGACAGATTAGCCTTTGTGTACCTGAGAAATATGCCATCTCCCCAACATTCCTACCAGGTCTTTGCAGCATGGTTTTTTAAAGTAAAAAAAACTTCTTGAGGTTGCTTGAGCATTTATAAGAATGTAAATAAACGGTTTTTTCTTGCATCTGCCAGATCAAGTACTAGAGATATGTTTTCTGCTGCTGAGTGACATACATCTATTCAAATCCCTTCTGAACCAGAATCAATATTAGCTAGATCCATTACCCCCTGCTTTATTGGCAGCTTGGGTGCTTGTTCAGAAAACAGTCCTTCCTAGTAATGTAATAAAGCCCCCACCTTAGACATAATTAGGTTGTCTGTGATATAGAATCCACTGATGATCCTTTCCCTGCTGATTTTGGCTTGCTACTCCAGCTCAGGTTGCAGTCTCCATCACTGCATGCTCTTACATTAGGCCATCTGAGTCTCATCACCTAATAATTGCCATAGCAGATTCATTTAGGTATTTTTTTTCTTACTCTTCTATAATAACAGCAATCAGCCAAACCTCAGTGTGTCATTAACATGCTTTTAAAAATGCACTAAAATGGCTTTGTCAATTACCTTGAGATTTAATATCCTGGCCACAACACAGATATCACTCACTCTAAAAACAAATCCTTCCAGGAGTGCACACATGACACCGCCCTTCCCCGTGGTTCCTTTGAGTCCTCGGTTCGCCCCAGAGGCTAATGAATTTAAGCTCCAAACTGGGAGCAGAAGCAAGCTCCACAAGTGCTATGAACAGTCAGGCCTTACCAGCTGTCTTTCCTCAGCACACCTTACTGATGCCTCGAAGGGTTCTCAAGCATCCTCACTTGTCATTAATTTCATTACTAACAAATGAGGGAACCACAAAATGATGCATCTACTTCCTCTCAGCTCCCCTCCCCTGATCCTGTGGTACAACCTGTCCCAGAAGGTCCCACACATGTGGATTTTGTTTTACTGTCAAATGCACTTGGCTTTGATCACTGAAAGGTGAGAGAAAACCAA
>NW_016690308.1:126949-213390 GCF_001604755.1 Lepidothrix coronata | reverse complement strand
CTCTTAGATACATCAGCTTGTAAATGACGGTCTCTCTGTCCTAACAGGTGGGAATACATGACTTTGAACATCCCCTGGGGCCTTAGGATCATTTTTCTAATTATCTTCATGTCTTTAAACAACAGGAGTGGCTGTAATCCTGTGCAATGTATAGCAGAGGAGACAATATTTTCTATTCCTGAGCTAAAAAAAACAATATAAGTAGGAATAGTTATTCCCCAGTTTTAGGCATTTAAAAACAAACCTTACCCAGTGATATTAAATACTTAACTAAAACAACAAGAGGCTGAAGAAGAAAGAGCTGAGGCATAAAGGGAAAGTGGGTTTCCCTTAATGTCACAAACACTGACAGTTTTGATATATTTATCAAAACAAGTACAAGGACACTGTGTGTAGGTGGCATTTTCTTCTTATAATCGAGAGCTGCAAGTTCTCCCCTGGCTGTTTCAGGCTGTGAATCTCTCATGGGCATACTGCCTCCATCAGAGGTTTTCTCCAATCATGGCTTTTTGCTGCAATTTATTGACTTTCTAAGGAAGGAAATAAGGGTGGTTTTGCTCATACACCTCGCTAGAACTTAACACTTAAATCCATACAGGCTACCAATATATAAATACTCCATGGATATTGGATTGGTATTTAGCTTCCCACCACCTGAACAATTCCAAAGCAGTAGTCTCTAACCCATGCTTCAAAAATAGCTATAATCTAATCCACCCTTATTCATTGCTCACAACCTTAGCACCTTTCCTGAACCACAGTTCAGGTCATCAGTGAGAACAAGCTAGATTTCATGACATGTAAAATTATATTACTGTGCTGAACACTTTTTTTCTCAATATTTTTGCCTATTGGTTAGCAAAGGTTGAAGTTCTCCAGCATACACAGATTGTCAAATCCTGGGATTCCCGGGAAACATCCCAATAGTCTTGGAGTCCTGCCTGAGCCTGGATAAATGGAATGTATTACAATCAACAAAGGACTTAATTAATGGATGCTGACATTGTACCTTCCATGGAACAAACAAAGGGGAAAGCATGGCCGTCTGCCCAAGGAGAGCTACAGTCTGACTTAGGCTGGCAGTACAGATCAGACACACAAGACCTGCAGAGGGAAGGCTGACACTGAGCTTTCCCTTTGTCTTATGTAAATACAGATACAGAGAGTGGCAGCAGAAAGCAAAGTGTCTCTCCCACGGACCCCGAGGCTTTTCTTGCCTTCTTGTCCAAAAGTAAGTTCAGATTTTATCTCTCTTCATCTTCCTGCTGTCTCCCTACACACACATGCCCTTTTTCTCATTAAGTTCTCCCTAAGTTAAACACTGGTTTTTTGCAGTGTTCCACATTTATTTCTACCAACTCAAAACTTAAAACTCAGCTCCCTCCAGAAGCAGATCATCTTATTTCCTCCCCTCACTTGGCCAAGGTCACCCATCCCCTTTGTTCAAGTGCTCTCACATATTTGGTTCAAATGCTCTCAAATATTTGGCTCAAAAGCTCATCCATCCCACCACTCCAAGGTATTTTTTTCCTTTTCCTACAACTGCTAAGAGCCTATAAGCTTTGCATGGTTTATAATCTCGGCTGACCACACAAGATCCCATCTCTTTCCATCCCGTCTTTTCCATCAAGATCATGAGAACCTGTCAGATACAATCACATGCTCTGACAGTGTGCTTAGACCCTGAGGACTGGATGCAGGAGGAACCACTAGCATCTATAGGTGGCAGGGATAGGAATAAAATCCTTTATGCAAAATAAGTTAGTGTACCACAGGATCTCTTCACTGTCTATACAGTAAGAAAAGGAAACACTCATAGTCTACAAACATATCAAATACAAATGTAGATCACAACTCATACCTCAGTACTTTCCCACCTCCAAAGCATGTTATTTTGGGGACTAGCATTTGTTGATTTGTTTATCTTCCTTTGCCAAAAGTCTGGAATTCATCATCAATCTGAATCCCTCCAGCTCTTCTGTTTCCATTTCTGTTCTGTTTCTTTTAAAATACTCTCCACTCAGCAGAAGTGTTACTTAGCTTTTGCTATTTTTTTTTACCAAGAAGTTTAAATGTATTGAAAGGGAACTGTAATAAGGCCCCTAAAGATTTTAGACCTGAATAAGTGACACACACAAACTTCTCTTCCCTGCCATTCAGAAAATTGTATTACCACGCGCAATATTGTCATTATCCTCTCTCCTATTACGCCTGACACAAAGAAGTTGAAATATCTACTTCATGCTGGTAAGAAGGGGACAGAACAAAAGGAAAATGTAGCAAAAATAATAAAAAACCCCAGCAACAAAACCAAACAGAAGTGAAGATATTTTTAAAGTACTTACCCAGCATCAGTGCTATTGCCGCACAGTAACACATCTTCTGTACCATTTTTTATGAAATAGTTCACTGCAACAGAAATAGAGAAATGGCTTCTGAATAAACACATTCTGGGAATGATAGCATTCAAAAATATCATCCACCAACCAGCATATTCAGTTGGGACAGTAACTGAGAGATGAATGGCATCCTTTTGCTTTGTTTTGCTAATTTTAACTTCTATTAATTGTACAAACAAATATATTTTTCAAATCTCTTTAAGCACTTGTTGTTTGTATTCCAGATCTGAACAGCTGAATAAGGTGGCAATGTGCTGTGGGCAATGTTTGTAGGAAACCTTATCTAGCCATGTCCCTGGCTGTTCTAACCAAGAACATTGTTACTGAGTTCCATAAATGTAATGAAACTAAGCCATATGTTTGCCTGTAACTTTTAGTCTCTGCACTGATGATACATATATTAATTGAAGGTTGTGATAGAAATTCCTGACTCATAGGTTAAAAATGTAACCAGCTATAAGTCAGAATGTAATAATACTAACAAAGCAGCCCACTCCTCCAGTCTGGTGGATTTTGCTCTGCATAGAAAACAGAGTATAAAGTAAAAGAAACACAAATGCACCCTGCTAAAGATCAAACAAACAAGGAAGTATTCATAAAGACAAATATTTATCAATGTAGTCATGCGTAATGGCAATGAGGAGAGACAGACACTTCTCAAGGGAGACTCGGAGGAGCAAGCTAAATTTAAGTGCTGTGGATCATTCCCTGGTTGACTATCAATAAGGCTTAAGGAAATTAACATCTCCAGGCTAATGAGAGACTTTGCATACACAGTCCCTCTTCTATCCCCAGCCAACCAAGTCTAACACTCAGAGACACAGAACAGGAGGCCAACTTCTTCTCTAAAGGGTGAGCAAAACCAGCATTCCAGAGAGAGTGTGAAGAAAAGATGTTCTAAGGAGCATCTTTAAAACCTGAATGGTGGCATGGAAAAACAGATAAAAGCATTGATCTAAAAACATAATAAATGCAAAACAGAGGCCTGCAGGTGACTGGTGAAGGGTAGATAATCTGGTGTTCTTTGCTGCAGCAGAGAGGACATGATCCCCTCTTGACACAGCACACGATGGTGGCAGCCTTACAAAGTAAGACTTTGTGAGCAGACGGGCCTCTGAAGATGACGCTCTAACAGGTTCTCCATTCTAGGCTAACCCTCTGTTGTGAAATGTTTTAAAAATGAAGAGTGACAGCTTATCCAGGCAGGCTATGCAAAGAATGCTCAATGGCTCAACCACCGAACAGATGTGCTGTGGCTTTCTCAGTAAGCTGCGAGCAGTGGAAAAGCCCTGCTCTGCTGCATGCCAAGAGGGAATTACTGTCCCTGAGCTTGTGGTTACGAGGGCACGTGATGGTGTTCACAAGTTATCAGAGCATATATCCTGCTCAGACGGTATGTTCTTCAACCTTGTGTTACACGTGGGTGTTCTACAGAAGCATCTTGCCTGACAGCAACACCCAGGAATTCAGTATGGTTAAGGATTGGTGATCAATCACCACAGAAGGGGGAAGGATGCCACGTTCTGCATCACCTTCCGCCCTCCAGTTCTGCTGCTCAAAGACTTGTGCTTTTCTCGGGACAGGTGGTATCTTATTTGGGATACACACAGTCAGTGACACAAACACACCAGACCACCTTCTCTTTGAACTAGACGATCTTTAGTGTCCCTTCCAAAACAAACCATTCTATGATTCTATGGTTCAAGGTTTGATCAAGGTTCTGGAGCACAGTGCTGGTTGAAGACTGAACCAACACCTCCTGCTCAGCCAGATCAGAAGATGAGAATAGAGTTTGAGCACAGGATTAAGGAGGACAAGGAGACACTGTGTGCAAAAAAAAATTTGAATTCTCAAGAACAGACAAAATTCTGTTGTCTGCTGTTGACTTTAAACATCTACATTTCTAAAACAAGCAATAAGGCAGGTGCCAAAGAGCCCCACTAAATGCACACTGAGGAACTGGTGCACAGGTGCTGCTGGGAGGGGGTAACTTCACCAGTGGGTCTGCAATTGTGCAAGGGAGTGTCACAGCCACCATGCCAAACCTCAGGCTGAAGAAGAGCTGAGCTCCTGATTCCCTACTGATAAATAAAGAGGGTATTACAGTATTATACCCAAGGAGACAAACTGCTGTATTAACAAAAATGTGCACAACAATCAGTTTGTCCCTCAGAGCACGTTGGTTTGGATTTCAATCAAGCCTGCTGGGCAATCAGAGGTCTGCAAGAAGCAAACAGTCATCACTCTTGCTTTTAGGAACAAACCACCTTGGTATCATATTAACCCATGGCCTCAGCTTTCCATCAGTTAATTCTAACATGGGCAAATAACAAGAAGCTTCTTTTTCATATAGAGGAGGATTTTCTCTCTGAAACACAGACTGCTCAAACTGATAGACACCACCAGAAAACACAACGACTTTTTCATTGTCTTGGAAAAGTGCAATTAGTTTTTTGTTTTGTTTTGTCAGTTTTTTCACTTAAAAATTTCAGCATGTGAGTGGGAAATAAAATAGGAAAACAAATATGGAAAACAAAAGCAAAGCCCTCTATTTTAAGTGGGCTTTTGATTTATTTATTTTATCTTCAAAGTAAAATCAAGCCAAAACAATGACATTTATACACATGTGTGTGCATACATAAACTTTATGCAACGTGCCATTCTTTCCAAAGGAAATGCTTTTTTTTTTTTTTTCCCAGCAGCTTTACTAAAATGCAGATGTCACAGTTACAGGGTATACATTGCCTTTTAGGAACTTTTCTACAGGAATTTATGGAGTAAGTCACAAAATTAAAAATGGTCTGAATAACAAGGTCTCCTGCAAGCCCATGCTCTGCCTCCTACATTTCTCAAAGCACACACCACTGGTCCTAGCTGTAAAGTCACTATATGCTAGTCGTGAGGAAATACACAAATTCTCTTGGACTATTCTGGCAATCTCTTCCTTCCAAAGTCACTTCCTCCTCATTTTGGCTGTTTCATTCTACACTTTGTCTGTTTTCTCAATATCTTTCAAGTTTCTGCATTGATCCCTTCCACATCAGGTGATTCTAAGAGAGCAAACATTCACAATGTCTCCACTTGTCAAATTAACAACAAAAAAAAAAATAAAAGGCAAACTTCCTCAAAAAAATAATTTATTCCAATTAAAAGTATGCTCCAGTTTATGGTTTCCACACCTATATCACACAACAGAGCAGAAAGCCATTGGGATTCACAGACTGCAGGGTAGAAACCTTCCTCATTTCTGTGCAAAGGAAAGGAAAATTTTCTAGTTAAGAAAAATAAAAAAGGTTTGAGTCAGCTTAGAAAACACACTTTCTTGCCTCCAGCTTCTGTTCCTCCTTCGAAGGCCCAACTGAAATGTTGTTTTGACTCATCTTACAACAAATTAATTCCAATTTAAAAAAAAAAAACCCAACCCTATATATTATCACACTTGCATAAAGAGCAACATTCAAATATCATTAGTCACTGCCCGGGGAAGAGTCCTCTGGCTGACTTTCCAACAAAAACTTCAGAGAGGTGTCCGTTATCTCAGACTATTTATTGCAGCCGCACGGGTGCTCACTGGTCGGAGACTTTCTCCCTGTGCTACGGCTGGCACAGAGCATGGACAAGCCACCAAACACCCTGACTCCAAATTTAAAAACACAGTTCAGAGAGCCCCAGTCGTGATACGTGACACGGAAACAAAACAGATAACACCCCCTCCTCGCCCTTTTGCCCACCGGCGCAAACACACTGTACCTCCTGGTAATACACAGTAATTAAAACGAATCCTTGCTGCACTTGCTGTGTGCACACTGTGTCACACACGGTGAAGCCTCTAATAAACGAAATTGAGTTTGAAGATGAAAAACATGCCTCACAAAAGCGGTGGAACAGGCAGTTTTAAGGGTGTTATTAGGGAAGAATGCCTGGGAATAAATGGCGGTGCCAGTTTAGTTCATTCCTGCTGAAAGGCGTTGCAAATAATTATAATAATCAGTTACCCTCCTCTTGCTCAGGCCATGACAGGGGATCTGGCTCTCCTTTGCTGTCTGCTGGTATTTGCTGCTGCTGACCCTTCTGCTGGGTCTCACAGGCTCTTGGGTGCTCTCCTCTCCTTGCTTCCCATCCTTCCCTCCCTCTTCCCATGGGAACTCACTTCTGGCCCAGCTCTCTCCTCCCTCCTTACCCCATAACCACGTGGAAGGACATTTTCAAAACTTCAGTTCAAAAAGGAACAGGAGGAATTACAGTGAAGATAAGTGGGTTGGGTGGGTAGAAGAGAAAGGGCAGAGATCAAGGGGACAACGTTGCATACATCATTGGCTACTACATGAATTTATGGTAAGCACAGCTTTCGATTCAGGGCAAGAACAATCTTGCAGGAGACACAGAGGGCTGAGAGGACGTTGCAGAAAACCACTCAACCAGGTGCTGGGAGGAAAGTGGTCTCCTTCAGCTTGAGTGTCTCTGGTGAACTCCTGTTAGTGCTTCTCCCCGTGCTTGAGACAAGCCAAAGAAGTAATTTCCCAGCCAGGCTCAGCAGTCACCATAGCACAGAAAACACCTCCAGTTTTGGCAGTACAGCTTTTTCCCTCTTCGGGAAAAAGCACTAAAACTATCAATCAAGCCCTCTGCTAGATGGCTCCCGTGCACAAGGAAGATGCTCTGAAAGCCTCAAAGATCCACAGTACCTGGTTTGTGCTGCCCACACAGTCTGAGTGAACAAAAAGCACATCAGGAGCATCTGGAGATGTGCACTAGAGGAGAGTGGAGAATTTAGATGCTGTCAAATTGGTTTGGGGACCTTGCCAAGTCCATGAGCATCCCCAGGAAGACGAGACAGGAGACAATGACTAGCAATAAACACACATGCTGGCTTTTAAACATCTTCAGGTAACCTCCTTCCCTGCCTCTGTGTCTGACCAGTCACACAGACCCGTGCTCTTAGGACTGTAGGGTGCACAGCACGTAGCTAAAAGCATATTTAGTACCACTTGTTTAGACATATGCTTCACACTAATAGGCAGGAAAGTGCTGAAGTGTGCTCTCTGGAAGTTTTGTAGAGGGTTTGTGTTTTGCAGAATTTTTTAATATGTTTCACACAAAAGAATTAAAATAAAAAAATGCTACAAGGGTCGAATGCATTTGTGATTACAGACAGATGAGAGAAAAATTGGAAAAAAATACTCCTGCATTTACTGTGATAAAGAAAAAAAATAAATTGGATCAAAAACTGACTGAGAGACAGAAAACATATGTTAAGATGAAAAGTCAGTGTCTCTACAGGCTAACAGAGCCTTCATCTCTTTGTTACATTTTTAAGTATAAGGGAAAGACGGTGACCAGAGAGGTGACATCTACTATACACAGATTGTCCAGGTAAATAAAGTCTGAGAACAGGACTGAACGAGGAACACTAGAGGGGCCTATTCCACTTGGGAGGGGGGTGGGAATGGAGATAAGCAAAGTGGGATATTATGTTGTCAGAAAGTGAAGTAAAGCAGAGAAGGAGAAAATCTAACCTATACATAACCTTGTCAAGTCTTAAATTCTGTGTATAAGTTCAGGTACGAGAGATGGATTTCTTTTTAGGGATTCTTAGTCAACACATGCAATTTGAAGCTGTGATCAAAGAAAAGTGTAATATTGAGATACAGGAGGACCAGGATGAAGTATTAAACAGGAAACAACTGATAAACAGTGGCTTGTTTCAAGTAGTTATCTTCATTATCTTAAGCAATGATCTGGACAAAGGGATTGAGTGCACCTTCAGTTTGCAGATGACACCAAGTTGGGTGGCACTGTGGATCTGCTGGAGGGCAGGAGGGCTCTGCAGAAGAATCTGGACAGGCTGGATCAATGGGTTGAGGCCAATGGTATGAGGTTCAACAAGGCCAAGTGCTGGGTCCTGCCCTTGGGTCACAACCCCACGCACTGCTAGAGGGCAAGAGTGCCTCAAAAGTGCCCAGTGGAAAAGGAGGGGCTGGGGGTGCCAGTTGACAGCAGCTGACCATGAACCAGGTGTGCCCAAGTGGCCAAGAGCATCCTGGCCTGTATCCAAAATAGTGTGTCCAGCAGGACCAGAGCAATGACTGTCTCCCTGTGCACGGCACTGATGAGGCACCTCAAATCCTGTGTTCAGTTTTGGGCCTCCCACTACAAAAAAGATACTGAGGTGCTGGAGTGCGTCCACAGAAGGGCAATGGAGCTGGGTAAGGGTTTGGAGCACAAGTCTGATGAGGAGCAGCTGAGGGAGATGGGGGAGCTCAGCTTGGAGAAAACGAGGCTCAGGGGGACTTTATCACTCACTACAATGAGGCTGTAGCCAGGTGAGGGTTGGACTCTTTTCCCAGGTAACAAATGTCAGTACCAGAAAAAATGGTCTCAAGTTGTGCCACAGGAGGTTTAGATTGAATATTAGGAAATATTTCTTCATGGAAAGGGTTGTCAGGCATTGGAACAGGCTGCCCAGGGAGGTGATGAAGTCACCATGCCTGAAGTGTTTTAAGAGATGTGTAGATATGGCACTTAGGGACATGGTTTAGTGGTGGCCTTGGCAGTGCTGGCTTAATGGTTGGACTTGACCGTCTTAAAGGTCTCTTCCAACCTAAATGACTCTATGATCCAGAACACAGACCACGACATTGCTTTCAATAGTGTAACTGCCGGACTGAAAAGTACTGAGAAGGTAATGAAAATGACTGGGAAAATTTAAGAAGAGCAAAAATTGAAAAAATGGACATCATTCATCCTAGAAAACAGGTGACTATCCAGTAAAAAATAGTATGTGTTCTGGAAAAGGAGAACAGGGAGCTTTGTGTGCTTCCAGTGACAGAACGTGATAACAATGTTTTTTGCCTTGAGAAAACGGAGAGGGGAAAAAAAAGAGAGGAATTTTCAAAACTAAAGATAAAGGAAATATTTTTCACTACGCTTCCCATTTGAACTGCTGAAATTGCTGCCACAGGCTGCCTCTGTGGCCAAAACATTCAAAGGGGGAGATTTGTTGCTTATGTAGATAAGGTTATCTTGAGTTATAATAGTTAATGTTAACAAAAAAATAGAAAAATATCTATACTTGGAACTCTACTCATTTTTTCTGGAGCATATGAGGCTGTTCACTGCCACAGAGAGATGATGCTGTAGGTACACCAAGGCGAGATTGAGCCTGGGAATTCCCACATTTCATCTCCACCTCACTTAGGGGAATTCAGCACCGATGAAAAGTATCAGGGGAAAATATTTCTTTACTTATTCCTTAAAACCAGTGCAATAAGAGAAAGCAGCGATGCAAGCTGTTCTCTGCTGGTGGTCTCACAGTGCACCTGGACTGAGTGTTCAGAGCTGAAGCTCCCTCTTGCCTTTGCAAGGCACATTATTGCTGAACCTGGAGCAAGGAGCAGCCCGTGGACTGGTTCCAATGGGCACAGACAAAGCCCTTTCAAATGCACATCACTGTGCAAGTCAAGGGGTATATTAATTTGGTAGATTATGAAGAATTTGAAGGTACAGGTTCAGTCTGAATCTTCTGTGACAGATCTTTCCTCTAGTAGATCTTTCTGTGAGCAGCGCTGAGAGCAAAAGAAGTGTACCCAAGGCATAAATATTCCTGTTGTACAAACTGTTCCAATAAAAGAACTAGATCTTTCACCACAAGGCCAAAAAATATCTTACTGAATGGTCAGAAAGAGACTGTATTGGATTCAACATTACCAATTCCCATGCTTTTCTGATCCTTGCATATCTGTCGGGGCTTTCTCGTTCTATTTAGCTTAAAACATTAAAGTGCACAGGTACAATACCCGTGTTAATAACACATCAGAGCATTAAGTTTTGAGCATTTATAAAGCTATTTATCAAAAGATCCACAGCACCCGAACAAAGCCACAATATTTACAGTTAACAGAGGAGTAACGTGAATAGATTCCATGCTGGCAAGTACAGTCTGAAAACCCAGAGAGGTTCTTTGTTTTAATCACTGGTTCATGTACAATCATACATAATAAAACACCTATTCCAGTCCCAACTTGATTTATTGCTTCTCTCCTTCCTCCCACCTCCATAATTACTCATCAAACACTCTCTGTCTTCCATTACCACCTCAGACAACACCTCAAACACTTCAGCTCTCCCCAAACTTGCTGCGTTTATTATCTGACTTGAACGTCATTGTTTTCTATACAGTTCTCATACAGATTCAGAGTATCTGTTCCATTTCAGTGGTTCAGAAAGCAAAAATGAAGCGATTCATCAGGCAGAGATAACAATCAGGCACGTTGCTTAAAGAAGATACATATGTACACACACTCTCATGTATATGCAGAACTACACTTTTATATATTCACAGATATATGCCTCAACATCCATGCTTGTTCACTTCAACAGTGCATTTCACCCAGGACATCAGAGAGAAGGATGTGGAAAGGCTCTAGGATTACTTCACATTGTTCTGGAACTGCTCCTGATTTTTCAACTCCCAGCAGCCAGACTGGCTCTGGTTGCATTCACACCACGCACAAGATGAGTTGCTTCCCACAGGCCTTTGATCCCTTCTCAAGTGCCCAAGAAGACCAGGATTTGGATGGGTATCACCAAAATTTCACATATTATATACATCTTTCTAAATATAGAGCTTGAAGAAACTATAAGGCTTTCAGGCCTAACTGGAGAAGACAAAAAAGATATTACAGCTATCTTGATCTGCACTTTTTCTTTTTAATTAAAGTTGTTTTGTTTTGCTTTTTCCCCCCCAGACCTTTGTTAACTACACAATTTGACTCCAGAAGAAAAGAAAAATCACTGCCACGAAATGAATACCAGAAACTAGTCCGGAAGAAAAAGAATAACAACCCTGGAATGCCTCTTTTAATGTATAAAATTAGTATCTGATTCCTCTCAGTAAAAGGTTAATAAAGCTTAAACATTTATTTTACTAGTTAATTATTTTTAATGTCAATTGCTTGGATAGGACTATCTAAAGGAAATTACAAAGTTGCTCTTCTTTACCTTAAAAGAGTCTGATTTTGAGAGAAAACATATGTAAAACACTCTGAAAACAAGACTCAGAGTGCCTTAAGTAGGGTATTTAGTCTAAAGAAAAAGAAAATACTGGAGTTTGAGACTATCATTCCATAAGTGATTTTATAATTTAATTATATTTTTAAGGTCCTTTTCTAAAGTATTTTTTCTTATGCATTCAGCCCTTACATTAAGCCCTGTTCAGCAAAAGTACTTAGATTTCTACTTATTGACTAGTCAATAATCCATTTTCATAATGGAATACATAAATGACATTAAAGATTCTAAAATCATCAGCTACACGAATCAACTACACTCAGTCCATTGGTACATCTCTAAGCCAGTGACATGTCTGACATCACACAGCTTTCAATCCATTCCAACTCACACATTCATAAAGCTTCGCTTCATCAAATACATCTTTAATTTAAACACCACAACTTAAGACAGCGTTACACAATTGTTATTTGGAGAAGCTTTCCTAGAAATCTTTACAAGTATTGAAATTAAGCTTGCAGTTTTTCAGTCAGCTGGTATTTCTAAACTATGAGCTCTCCAAAAGATAATCAACAGCCCCATAGCTTTGACATTGATATATTGATCACATAATAATGGTGTGGATGTAAACTATGATTATTTTCAACCTTTTTATTTTATTTAATTTCTATATACAATCACTGCTGCATCTAAAACTTCAGATTCCCAGGTTTGCTATTATTAATGTCTAAAAATATTCCTCCTTGGACTTATTGATTGCAATCTCTTACTAAATCTAGAATTTCAGATAGAAAAATAATTACTTATCAGTAGGCAGTGTTTTCCCAGACAAACAAGCTCTGCCTCCATTCTAACTTTACCATTGGCACTTGACACAAAATTTTTTTAGCCTGATTCTATCTGGTGCTCAGCTGTTTCTCATCCCACAATACACTCATACAGACAAAGA
Organism: Lepidothrix coronata; assembly: GCF_001604755.1. Taxonomy (NCBI): domain Eukaryota; kingdom Metazoa; phylum Chordata; class Aves; order Passeriformes; family Pipridae; genus Lepidothrix; species Lepidothrix coronata. The sequence goes on along the minus strand of NW_016690308.1, from coordinate 201,033 downwards.
GTAGTCCTATGGAGGAGGCTGTGAGACCTGATGAGCTACTTCTGCCTTAATCTTTCTTTTTTCCCCCTCTGTAGGTTTGCAGTGGTAAGCATTACTCACTGGAGGGAAAGCCAGAATGGAATATTTTTTCTGATAAGCCTTCTTGGAGGTTGTGTAAATTTTGAAGACCTAGAGGCATTTAAATTGGTGGAAAGAATATAAAAATTCTCCTGTTTTTCATGAGAGGGAGGTGCCCATTAAAAGGCATATTTTAGATCTGCATCTCCACTGTGAGTTGAGGAAAGACTAAAAAGGTGTCTCATCTTACCATGACTGCTGTGCCTGGTAATTAAGCTGGGAAACCAGAGGCCCCTGCAGTAACTTGGCTGAAGTTTCCTTTACAGAATTAAGCTTTTTAAGAAAATGCCAAGAAACTTCCCTTAATGACAGTCTGATCAGGAATATTTGCTACCACTTGGTGATTAGTGAAGGTGAACAGAAGAGATCTCTTCAGTGTGAATTTTCTCACTGAATGCCCATGCTTAAAGGCACTGTCCCTTGCTTCCTAAGTTACCTGGCATTTCCTCCAGCTGCAGAAGCCATGGAAATGGCAAGAACCAGCAAATTGTTGGGTGGATAGGTAGAAATTCCTTATGGGATTTAGAGTATGATTATCTTATGGCAGATGCACAACAAGAGGAGAGAACCTGACAATTTTCAACAACACTAGCAGTCTTTTGATGCAGGACTGACAAGATTTAGGGAAAAAAGATTTTTCTTCTGCCACTGCAATTCCTGCACCACCACTCCCAGTGCTGGTACACTGCCTTTGCTGGTGGTAGAGGCAGGAATAGGGGTAGCAGAGGGACCGGGCAGCACCCGCACCATCAACCAGGATGGTTGTGGCAACAACGCTGGTAGAGCAGGAAACTACCTGTGGGTCTTAAAGATGTAATTAAGGGAAGGAGTTCCTGAAATGTGAGTGGTTATTTCCTCAAGGATCAGCCAAAAATCAAGAGTTACCTCATAACTGTGTTTAAGCTACTGATGATGCAAACAAAGTTTATGAGCTGATCTTTTTTCCCACCTATAAAATCAAAACAAGAGAATCAAGAAGACAGATGAGAAAAAATTTGCTGCCTGGAGGTTGAAAGCAACTAAGGAAGGAGTACAGAATTTTGTCCAGATACAAAGTCAGTTTTGAATGAAAAAGCAGATCTACAGCTATGCCAGGCCTTCTACACAACCAAAATGTCTCCTCTACCAAGTGCCCGTGGCACACAGTTATCTCAAACTAAAAAGGGCTTTGAAAGACTCAGAACTGAGTTCTTATCTTTCTTTGCACCTCATGACTAAATGTATCAGTTATTTCCTTTACAGCACTAAGCAATTCTTCACTGCATTACCCTTTTAAGGGGTTTCACTCAGTTTTGGTTTTTCATGCATGCAAAAAAAATGTTCAAAGGCACAGGAGGAGGCCAGTGCCATTTCAGAGGCTCCCTGCTGTCCTTTAAAACATTAAAAACTCTTTCAAATAATCCAAAGCAAATTTTTACTCTCCAAGAAGAGCAGAACTGGCATATCATCCTGTTTTAATTCTCTGTTTTGGTGTCCTGATAAACAAAATGAACAATTTTTCCAATTTTACTTTTTGGTGGTTTTCATTCCTTTATTTCTTTACCTTCCCCTTTTTAAAAGGTATTATTACAAATCCCTGTACTTCAGGTTTCTGTTTTCTAGGGTGCTCCAAACTAAGTGACTCAGCCACACTGGTTCTGAAATCTCCAAAAAGCTTTTGTTATTGTCTGTGCTCCCTTCAAGTGAACTCTGCTATCTCAACATGTTGGCCAATTTTCTTCTCTAGTTCTTCTTCAGAATCAACACTGACACTATTCTGTTTCTTAATATATTCCACTTTTTATCTAATTTGGTCTGCCTACACTTTAATCTAACTGTATGTATTGCTTAATTCCCTGCAGTACTTGAAATTCGGACTGTTATTAAATTTTGGTCAGTACTGGTCTTTTAAACAGTCACTTCATTTCACCATAATACTTACGCAAAATGAAATACAAAGCACTATCCCATCTAGTCACAAAATGAGCCAGTCCTTCCATTTCTGAATTGCTATAGTGCAACGGTCAACATTAAATGAAAATCCTACTTAACATGTTCTCCCTAGCCTAATAGCTAAGCCTCCTTCAGCTTTTTGAGGAAGGGTTCATTATTCTTTTTCAGAGATCACTATATTTTTCCTATAAATCTACTTTTCTTCTATGTCTTCAGTGGCCTACTGCAGTGCCTCAACACTTGAACTGTTTAAATCATTTTTGTCCATACAAAGTAAGAGATGACTGTTTGCCATAATGCACTATGTCTTTATTTTCAAATGCTATGAAAACGTTCATTGATATTAATATTACTTCCTAGTAATACCACATGGTCAGAATTCAATTCAGTTTAATCCATTATCTCACCAAGTTGATTATCTTTGTAATAGTTAAATCTCCTTTAGTGATAACAACTATATTTTCATGGCCATATTAACCATTGCTGGATTTCCTATATGGATTTCTGGGAATGTTTGCCCTCCTCCCCATATCAGGACCACACAAATAAACTTGCTCATGGTATGCTGGAGCAGCTGTACAATTCCACCCATTTAAAGCAGTGCTGCAGCTGGCCCTGACATTAACTGCATTTTAATAGAGCCTATCCAGTGGTACATTTACCCTGCTTCCATTTCCAGAGAGCCAGACTATCTTCACAGCTCCATTTCATCTTTTCACCTTTATTGCAGGGCTTTATGCTTCCAGCCATCACTATTTTATCTCCCAATGCCTCTGTGAGAGAGGGAGAGCAGCACCTCACACAGCTGTCAGTTATCTGTGGGCAGAGGAGCCGTGAAGTGCCTTAATCCACCACAGGTGCACAAATATCTTTACTAGTTCCTAGCTCATCTCCAAGCTGGAAGCACAGGGAATGTGGACAGGATAACATGTCAGCAGGCTCCTCACCATTCAGCATAGGCCCAAGAGCTCTTTCACCTTTCAGCTGATAAAGGGCTCTTATAGAGAGACATCGAGAGGACACATAACCTGATGGTCAGGGTCAGTTCCAAAGACAACCCTCATTCAGCCAGAGCTTTGTGACTTGCCCTTTCTTAATGCTGCTAATGTCAACCACATCATGTCTTAAAGACACCACTGTTGAGCTTTCTATTCCTTGAATGAAACTTTCCTAACACCACTGCTTCCAGGGCTGCTCAGACTGCAGGCAGAGGAATCCAGCAGAAAGGCCAGAAGCCACCAGTGGGGAATGGTGGAACCGTCCCTGGCCTAATCCCTGGTTCAACAGAACCCTGGGCCACGCCAGGCAGTTTCCAGGAGTCAGGTGTGGGGTTCAAATAGTGCAGATGGTTGGAGATACAGGACTGTCTGGTCCACACAGTCAGAGCAGAGGTACCCCATGGTACAATGCCCCATGGTCACTGCCTCCCAACATAAATTCCAGTAAAGGAGTTGACTAAGTGGTTTGTTTTCCTCCTCAAAATAAATAAAATACCAAAGGTCACTGGTCCTAAGTTCCCACTAATGCACATCAATCTGGCTGCTTCCTGCCCCCAAGAGCATAATTAAATTTTTTTAGATGTGAGGCCATGTCCGTTGCAAATGATGGAGGTCCTCCAGTGACTCAGGGGGTTTTGGAGCAGCAACACTTTTTTTTTTTTTTTGAGCTACTTGTTTACATTCTGAAGTTCACTTACATCAAATATTTTTGGGTTTTTTTAATGTTAATAAATAAGCTCAGTGAACCTATTTCATTGTAATGAAAAAGTTCAGCAGACTGTAAAGTGTTAAAAAATTTCTTTGGACTAGAAACAAACCTTTTGATAATAAACATCAGAGCATGAGATGCTGCAGGATGGCCTAACCCAGATAATTATTTAGGGCTCTAACAACGTAAGATTTTCTTAAAAAAATTCTCTTGGTATTTTTCAGATTAATAAAGACTGAATTTCTCTGCTTTACGTTTTGATTTTTTAAGGCCCTTAATTCAAATTTTGAAATTTTTCTACGAAATGCAAGAACTATGAATTGTCTTCAAGAAACAGCGTGCAAACCAGACCCACACACACAGAGCTGAAATTTTCAAGTGACTGCTCAGTTCCAGGAAACGGAGTTTTAAGAAATATATAACAAGACAACCTAAAACTGTGACAATCCTCAACAATGCAACAAGGACCTCATTCCGTATCACAGGAAAGCACCAGAAACACTTTCATCATGAACTGTGAAGGCACCACAGAGACAGAAAAAGTTTCCTAGGTCTTTCAAAACCACATTGACACCATGAAGAGCCAGTGGTCACATAATGCTGCATTTGCTGATTCGCTTACAGATCTTGGTCAATATACTTAAAAAAAAACCCAAGCAAAACCAAATAAAAAAAATCCCCCCCCCCCAAAAAAAAAGCCCAAACAACCAAAAGTCAGATTAACAGGACAAAGAAGAGCTTACCTGGATCACTAAGAAATTCCTCCGAGGTGTTCCACATCCTACCATCCAAATACAACGAGCCATTGGTGAAGTTAAACATGGTGTAATCCCTGACACACTTGTGTCTCAAGTTGCCCATGAAGAGCTGGAGGCCTATGAGGGCAAAGACACTCAAGCAGAAAACGGTCAGGATCATCACATCAGCAAGTTTCTTAACAGACTGGATAAGTGCCCCTACAATGGTCTTCAGCCCTAGGGAGATAAAAGCCGAGAGTTTACAGGCTGAGAGACTGAAACGTGTCTGCAGACAGCTACTTTTCACGATGAAAATCTCCATGGAAGGGGGAAGTTGGAAGTGTTTCTATCACATGTTTGCAACTGTGCGGCAGAAACGAGAGACAAGTGATCACCATGAACGTTTAGCTTGGCCTGCTTTTGTCTGGACAAAAGTCCTGGCATTGTACAAACACCAGTGTAAAAATGGAGGGAAAGAACTGGACGGAGGGACAGTGAGGTACAAAAATATTCATGGATAAAGAAAATGTGGAATGCGTTTTATATTTTCATGGATCTACAGTAAAGGCTGTAAAGCCTAAATCCCATTGAATTTTGAGAAGGAGAATCATTTTTAAATCACTCAGGTGATTCAGATAACTTTATCCCTCACATAAACAGATGAAGAGGTATTGAAATGCTGTTTATTCCCTGATTATTTTGCATATTTTAGTGCCAAATCCAACATGTTGTATTATATATATATATGAATAATTCCTCTGCCTTCAATTCATTTGCTTAAGACAACAAAAATTTGGGATTAAAAAAAGCCAAATAATATGGGCAATCAAATAAATCCAGTGGAAATTATCTGAGTAAAACTACCTGAGGCTTCAACAATACCTGGGCAAAAGTTAATCGTTTTATAATATGCTGCCAACGTAGATAAATCATCTTATTACATAACATCAAAGGCTTGGGTCACACAAATTAGCTTCTCAAGTATTATTTCCCCCTGTAACACTAGATTCAGTTTATTATTCTATAAATATTCAGATATGAATAATTATACTGTTTTCTCAAATGATATCCCTTGTTTTGAACTGCTCCTGAAAATCAGGACTATTTCAGCTGATTGAATATTACATGATTATGACCAAAAAATATTCCTTTGAAAAAAAGACCCTTATTATAAACTGGTGGGTTATAGTTCAACATTAATATCATCTGCACAATGGTAGCAATTTTGTTGTTTCTTTCCTATTTATATGTAATTAATACTGGTAAGTAGTAATAAGCGCTTCTGATAATTGGTGTCACCAGCATGGCAGCAGTAAGAGAAACTTAGTTAAATGGAAAAAAGAAAATGCAAAGAGGAAACAGGAGGAATTCTCCTGGGCAATATTCAGAAGCACATTGATTTGCTCACTGAATATGATCACACACATTAAATCTCAGTTCCTTGGAATTCCACCCCAAGAGTCTGGCAGCCTCAAAGGCTGAGCTAGTGCTGTGTAATTGAAAATAATATAAAAATGTATTTCAGGACTCATAGGAAGGCAAAATGGGTTTTTGGTCTTGCTTAAAATTCTGTGGTTAAAGTAAGGGGAACTCGCGGTTTCTCAAAAGAGGATGAGCTACTGGAATGGACAACAGGTGCAGCAGTCCTAAAATATACCACTCCTGCATAGGATATTGTCATTAGGTTAAACTGTGAATGATATCAACATCTATAAAGTGGCCATTTAACCAAAAGGGACTGACCCATCAGGTGTGGGTAACTTCCTCCATTAAATTCTTTGCTTGCCTCCTTAAAGCTAGTTTGTGGCACAATAAAGAGGCAAGGGTAGACAGCTCCCTACTCTGCTCAAAAACAGAATATAAATTATTGCAGGGCAAACATTAGGCAAAAGCTGGATTTTCATGCTACCTGTCTTCCTCACCAGAAAGAGATTTTACAAATGAGATCGGTTCTATTCAGGTAGCAACACAAAAAGGCTGACTCTGAACTTTTGAGTCCATCTGTAGATTTGACTACCTGTTTTGATGCCTAACTAAAAAGGAAAGCTCTTCTGATAATCTAGTCTGGATTAAACTTTATATCTAAGGTGGAAGTATCTTTACTCATAGCCCAATTTTGAAAGGACTTCTGGAGTGTCACCCCTACCCAGCATTACAAGACCTTTAAGACAGACAGGTCTCAAGCAAGAATTTAGGTGAGAAAAAGAAATAAGATTTGTAAATGCACTAGAATATTTTCAAATCTAATATTCTGAAATGTTTTCAATGCTTCTTATCATTGGTCGTCCTTTGAATGAACAGATGTTTCTTCACTGAAACTGGTGAAACTTGGGAAATTCAAATGCAGACTGAGTCTTAAGAAATGAAAAAAATACCAATCCACAAATTCTTTTACTGAAGTACCCTCTGTGAAATCCCTGCAGCACATTTAATTGCTCGTTAAGCTTGGAGTTTGTATTTGTATCATCTAAGTGCTCTAATTAATCTTACTCACACAGGCAAGGACGACGGGAGTCCTAATGTGAACTGGGATAATATTAGGAAACAAAACCTACAGAATTCTAATCACCAATAAAGACCATCTTTTTTCAAAATCATTTTTTCAAAATCAGGCCCCAGTATTGGTAATTTCAAGGTCATTTCATGAAACATGTTTTTCCCAGTTTAATTACTGGAGTTTTAAATAGAATAGTAATCCTATATTATTAGTTTTACGAGTTCATTCCTTGCAGGTATCGAGTAATTTCTTTAGGAGAGAGTTTTCTGCTTTACTGCCTTTTTTTGTTTCTTGTTTGTTTTCATAGCTTACAGGCTTCCGAACAGTTTAAGAAGATGGTGCTTCAGTAATACAATTTCTGTAATTAAAGACCATTTAAAAATAACTTGTACTCTGCCTCCTGGACCTTTATTAAAACTTTCCAGGAAAACCATTTGGATAGTGTTATACTTACAGTTTAACTGTTTTTTCCCCTCCTTTAAAAACAAAATTGCCCAGAAAATTAAGTCACATCCATCAAGGTGGTTGACACAACTAAGTGCCACAGCTAAATAAAATATTTAAGTCACTATTCATTTAAATTTTCTGTGCCTCCGAAATGGAAGGGCTGAGGGGAAATAAGGACACCCAGAACCTCTCCCAGGTGCTCTGCATCTCTCTGAATCAATCCCATGTTTTGTAAAAGCAAGCTAGATGTATTCAAATTTAGAGCACAGTTAAATCTTCTGGATAAATAATCCTTCTTTGAAATAGTGCCAATGAGAGCACTGAAATATAGCTTAATAGAAGATACTATTTATGGGGCATTAGAGGCATTTATTTAATTCTTGCAAGTCAAACATCAAACCAGGCAGCATGCAGGAAAAAACCTGAGGATCTGATCCAAAGCTGAGTGACATCTACACCCGTTAATGACAATGGGTCAATAGATTACTCCCTGTGGAGTGAATTGATAACAGGCTTTTTTCTGAATCACTGACTTCTTTCCACACCTCTGGGCCAAATCCTGCTTGCATGACATGAAAAACACCATGAGACCCAAAATCAGTGGAATGAGGGCTGTATAGGCAGCCTGGCATCTGCAGAAAGCAAGAAGAATTTGGCCCAAACATTCCTGTGAAGGCAGGTAGAAATTATCACATTCAGAGGTTAATCAAATAATTGGTTTTCAAATGCAAATCAGAAACGATAGAAAATGCAAGCAACACCAAACAATGAGAAATGGCAAGATCCCAAAACACCATCCATTCCTTCTACGAGATGTGAGAAAGTATTAGCATAATTCAGTATGACATCCATACCAGATGTTGGCAATCACCTACAGAACATCAGACACTTTCATGCACAGTCTGGAAACAAGCAGGGAGAAAAAGCAAAAAAAAACCAAAAAAAGGAGAGTGTGACTTGCAGCATGATTGTCCTCACCTGTCCCACTCCTTCCCCTGAGGATACTCACGTGTCTTGTAAATGTCTGTGTGAGTCATGTGCATGTAGGGAGAGAAGAGCTCACCCTTGATGAGCGTATTTTGTAATTAGCCACTGAGACATGGGGCAGCAAAGAATTTAATAGCATGTTGGCAAACTCGAATGGTTGTCAGCATTCCCGTAGACTGTCTCTGCATGGAAATGTGACTGACAGGCCAGTCTCCAAGGAAAACACAAATATGTCATATATTTCTCACTTCTGGGATAGTTACTTCTTGAGCTAAGTGATTTACCCACCCAAAGGATGTCATTTATCTCTCTGCAGCAGGACTTCAGTGAGACTGAAGCAGTGAACAAGGGTCAACCTCCACACAGTCTTAATTCTTGTTCTCCAAGCTCTGTTCTGGCTATCATTAAAGTACTGGATAACATTCACAGCACTATTTATAGACTTTAGTCTCACACTAACTTAAATGGGAGCTGGATCAGGCCCCAAAGTGCCTTGGCCCAATTTTCTATGAGGTCACCTTTCGCTGGTATCCTGTCATTTTATGTGAGATGTCTGTGATGTATACGCCTGTTCCAGAAAGAGCAGTGGAGCTTCTCTAGATACAGGCAGTTTATGAAATCCTGGTGATGGTGATGATGATAATGATGGTAATGATGGTGATGGCCTGCATTTTGTGGTCTTTTGATGGACAAGCATAGAAGGGTGCACCTCGGGGTTTATATTATCTCGATCAGTAGTTATCAAAACCACTGATGATTTCCATGAAGATAAATATGATTCAAGACCCTCTGTTGTCATGGGAAGAGTTCCTATGGAGCACACTGGGACTCAGATATGCTGGTAATGGGATGGTAATGGGAGATAAATGAGTGAGTTCAGTGGGTTGTTCTGCTGCTGACCATGGTTCCTATCTAGATTGAAAATCAAATTAATCCAGTTGCCATGGCAATGTGCAAGATGCTAATTAATAAATAAAATAACTGAGAGTTAAAGGTTTTATGCTCCCACAGAGAAAATGATGTGTATTTCTATGCACCTGAACCTGTACAAAGCTTTTTTTTCCTCTTGATGCCATGGGAAACTGGAAAACAGGAAGAAACCGGTGTGTTTAGTTCAGAAAAAGGAAAATCAAGGGCTTCCATGAAGGTCTTCTGGCATGTTGAGGGCTGCCACTGAAGGTAAGGCACTGACCTGATGTCTTACACAGGTCTAGGGTAAAAAAGAAAGAGCTGATAATACACTGAGAGAGGAAGGCTGGATGGGAGTCTGGAATCAGGTCCACGGCCATGGGAAGCAGGAGATATTGGCATTATGGCAATCAAACCACAGCTTCCCAGTGAGAGGGAATCACACAGCTTGATGGTACATGCAAATATTTGCGTTACTGGATCTGGATCTGATCCATCCTCCCGGGACAAATCTTCTAATGGCAAAAGCAATGAGTTTCTGGAACAGACTTCTCAGGAAGATCCTGAGACCTCCACCTTTGAAGGATTGCTAGAAGTAGTCAGGAAATAAATATCATGCCATGTTAGAGCTATACTAAGCACAGCCTTAGGCCAGGGGAATGGACTCTGAGTTTAGGAGATATTTTTGAGTCCTGTGAGTCCGTGTCCCCTAAACATCCCCGTGCCTGCTTGAGCACTTAGAGCAAGGCATTAAAGGTAGGTGAGATTTTTAAAAGCACTAATTGTTAGCTTTACTGACTCCCTCTGGAGTCAATAGAGAAACTCATTGATTCCAAGTGAAGCAGAAAGCCTTTGAAAACCAGCCTCTAAGTGCTTTGCTGGACAGAAGCCTTACACCACGGAGGACTTGGCCCGTTACTTTCGGTAAGCACTTTCACTCAGCATGTTGAGTCCAAGTATGTTTGTGCAAATATAAGTACCTGATGGAAAAGCGTGATCAATTTTATTGAGGAAAAGCTTAGATATTTGCAAAGGAGAATACAACTCAGTGTTTTGCACCTGGGAAGTGGCAAAAATAACAACCACCCTCTCCTCTCTATTGCTGTTAACCCCAAAAATCTCATGAAAGATATTAATGTTCATAATTTTCTCATTTTTAAGCCTATTGTGGAAAAATATTTCCCCTCAGCATAAGACTATGTTATCATTAAAAATTCAGACTGATCTCCAAATAAACCACGGCATCATGTTCAATATTTCTTTTAAAATATATGTGTCTAACTGAAAAATGAACTGACTCTGAAATTATCTGCTAACATTAAAAAAACCCCAACACCTCACCTGTGTTTCACTGGCAGATCGGTGTTCCATGGCAATTTGTAGCTCTCTACATTCGTAATTTAAACATACTCAGTGCGCAGGTAATCTTGATGATAAAATCAAAGGCCAGATATTCTATTAGCATATCTTCATGTAGTTATGTCACCAAATAATTTAGTGACTTGTACATAAAAATTCAGTTATCAAAAAACTAATCAAATATTCAGTCGGAATGAAAAAAGAGACTGAGTTATTATGTATTACTTTAATAAATAATACTCTTTTTCTTTTTTCTTCGATTAACCAACAAATGGAACAACTCAGTGTTTAATATCACTGAAGGGGTTTGGTGTATTTTCAAATAATGTTTTTCTGAATCTCAGTACTCAGATTTTTTCCCCACTAAGTCAAATTTTATCATTTGATGTAAAACAAACTTCAGCTCCCCTTCTGATACAGGACAGCAGAAAATTGCTACATATATAGCTCAGAAAAATTGACAGGCTCTGCTCTGAAGAGGCTCAAGCTTAAGACAAGATGCAACGTGAAAGGTGTCCCCTGGAGATGGCTGTCCCTCCAAGTTAGTCTTCAAACTGCTAGCAAAGGACACTAGGAAACAAATTCTGGCTTTCTCTCTGATTAGCCAGTACTATCCCACATGATCTGTAAAACTGTGCTCAGCTTTGTTTCCCAATGAAAATAAAAATAATTTCTCAATGGAAATCCCATTAGAGAAAAATTTAAAAGAAACCCTCTCTGTTAATAGATTATTCTTTAAAACTTAAAGACAAAAATTAAGACAGGTACTGATTTCAAGGACCTAAAGAATGATCATATTAGAGTATTCTTTAAAACCTATATTTGGACATACACTTTCAGCAAAAAGTACCTTGCTCTCCAAGTAATTTCCCTGATGTTCATTGCTCTGGTGTTGGAATGAGTGAGCAAATTCTAGATCTATATATGTTTTTACTTAACACTTCCATTCCAGAATTATCATTTCTAGCTTATACTCCATATGAGTGCTGATGTTTAGTTTTAATACATGTCCATATAAGTTTACACCTCAGAATTTGTTTGGATTTATATTACAGTGTGGATGTGCATAACAGAGTGGGTGGAAAAGCCCTTCTAACCTTCAAGAGCTGTGTGTGAGAATCTGAGCAGTTCTTTTGACGTTTTGAATATTTTTGACACGTAATTGCCAACATCTGTTCAGGATTATCAAAGAGAGTATCTACCATGCATGGTTTTTGCTATCTTCTCTACCTTGTCATGCAGGTTGGAGATGTTAAACACTGAGGCTGAATGAGACCTGTCCATAGATAATGCTTGGCAAGAAAGTGCTGTCGTATGGTTAGTCCTCAGTGGACTCATCTCTGCATAAATTGCTTAATAGTAAATGTTATTAATTTTTTTAAAATAGTAACATTAAATAAAGAGCTTCTTTCACTATCAGATGTGTAGTAAAACACTGATTTTTTTTTTCAGAGGGGGGAAGACTGGAAAATCATATCCTAGAAAATGCGAGTCGATGAAATGCTGGACCTACCAAAATCAATAATGAAAAGTTCTCTGATCTCTTCAAGACCCAAAATTTCAACAGTGCTTCTATCACATGCAATTGGATAAACACCATGACAAAGTAGGCTATCTGTGCCTGCAGTCTTGAAACCTCAGCTCATAGTACAGATTTAGATCCCTCTATCAATGTGCTCTTAAACATGAATATGCATTTTGAGGTCATTAACCTTCCATTTTTAAAAATCAATATCCAAAGGCTTTAAAAGAGTTTCATTGCCATTTTGATATGGTTCAGGAATGGGTACTTTATGCATGTGACTCATGAGCCACTGTTCTTACAGCAGCACTCCTCTTGGTGAGGTCTGTAATTTTGGAGGCACTCCCATTCCTTCTGCCCACAAACACCATATTGGAAAAACACATAAGAAAACGTATTCTATTGACAGGTCACATTCCCTACATTCCTCCATTTCCTGATCAGTGTCTATGGTTTTAGTCATTTGTAATTACGGTGTTTGCTACTGGAAATGGCATGTAGGCTTTAACTGCAGCCGGAGTGTTTAACCTGATTTTCACCTGAAATGACTGAGATTGTTTTCAGCGCCCGCAGTACTCTGAACGTTCGTAAGGCTGAGACATTGCCCAGGTCCACAAATTCAGTTATGTATCTGTAACAAGGGAAAGTCACACACAGACAATGACAAAACACCAGCCAAAAAAACAACAATCAAAGGGACAAAGAGAGACAGAGAAAGAATCACTTGTAGCTGAGAGCCAAAACGTAAGGATCAGGGCTTCTTACCTGGGATTACTGAAATAGTTTTTAAAGCTCTCAATACCCTGAAAGTCCGAAGAGGTGAAACACTGCCTACATTCACAAATTCTCCTACATACCTGTAGAATTAAGTCACAGTTATTTGGAATTATACAATAGAGTATGAGACTTGCCTGAATGAATAAAGCATTCATACACAGGGAGCAAACACAGCCAAATGAGAGGTGCATCCACTTTTCAGGCTGTTCTTTGATGCCATTTGTCCTGGGTTTTTCTTAGTACACATTATTTCAAATGCTACTTGAACTATTAAACTTATCTAATAGGCATCAATTCTTTAAAACTAGTGGGTGAACTTTGTTATCGTGCTGTTCAGCAATAAATACTTTAAAGATTTTACCATCATTTAGTTTAATGAAAGAAAAATTCTTTACATTATAGGAAATATTGAGTTATTTTGCTGTTCTTAAAAGAAAATAAAATAAAAGCTTCAAATACCCAAGTAATTTTCACATAATAGCTTCTGAAAGCTACATATAGGACAACATGGGAAAATATCAATGCAAACACTTCTACTGGGTTATTTTAAGATGCTGTATACTGTTGTAAAGCAGATGTTGGTTTCAAGAGATGCTTAGAATTGTATTTTGTTTTGTACATCAAATTCATATCCTTTGGCTGCAGGAAGATGGAGTTTAAATGAATATAACTGCCATCTCAGTAAAAACTCTTTATGATTAAAATACCAACCCCAGCTCTTCCCTGCCATGCCTGTTTTGGTCATCCTGGAGACACATGCCACATCTGAGCTAAATGCTCCCAGGAGGGTCAGTCCTGGAATGAGTTTTGTCTTATCAGTGTTGTACAAAATTATTTCCTCCAACTCAGTATACAGTAAAAGCGTAGTCACCACTGTACCTTCTGAATAAAAGAGGCCTTGGACCCTTGAATTTCACTATTAAAATTCCATTAAATTTCATTCAAATATTCTACTTCTTTGAGGCATTTGTTTGCTAAGATAAAACCTCACCTGGTTATTTTACAAAACCTGCTTAAGTGGGCTTTGTCCAAAGGCCCCTGGGGAGGACAAAGCATCCTCTCCATATCTACTAATCCAGATTATAGCCTGGAAGAGCAATATTGCTTTTCTTCATAATCTCATAGGGGAGTCTGGGCAAAGATTTACCTGTTTCCTCCCCAGCTTTACCTAGTGCCTCTCTCCCAAACTCTTCTGCAGCATGAAAGGTGGTGGAAAAATATAATTTGGGGAGAAGCAATATGACAAGAATATGGTTTTGCTGGCCAGAGGTTTGTAAAACCACATTATAAACATGTGAGCAAGCATGCGAAGCAAATAATACTGCTGCTTGTTTGTAATAGTTAACTAAGATTTATTTTGGCCATTTCTTCTATCAAACTGCAGCAGACCAGTTCCTCTGTATTGTGGAGAAAGATGCAACTGGATTTCCCACCCTGGATTTTCCTGCTAGCCAGGGAATTGCTTCTTGTCTTTAAGCTTTTGACAGGGCACTTTCCAGCCCAGAGTTGCAGCTGCATCTCCCTCACCTGTCCTGGGAAGTACTTGCTGGTCTGTGAAAGAGGGATCTAAACAGGGGCAGTTTCATAATTTGAACCCATCCCTGGCCCCAGAGAGGGTCACAAGCCATGGCTGCTGGCACAGGATGGGAGAAAAACCCTGGAGACCTGTGGTACTTCCTACTCTCTAGTGTACTATTTAAAACTACTCTCTGTGGCCCAATCTGTGCTGTTTCTGTCCAAAAGAGAAGGTCAGAAGTTATTTTGCAATAACTCTAAAACAAATTATTGTCTTTCCACTATAACACCCATCAGTGACATAATCAGATTTTCTGCTGGCTCAAAACCCCTCTGCCCATCTGAATCTAATGGCCCCTTATCAGCCTCCTCCATTTTGAATCCTCAAGCCTTCTTTGTTTCCAGATACAGAAATACCCCTGGCAGCACACTAGCTACAAGCAAAGACAACACCAGAGTTACCTGTGTGATCAATCTTACTTTAAATTACTTGCAAATTGGATTTATATGAAGGCTAAATCATATCAGAATAGATTCCATTATCCAAAGCTCTGTGCTATCTTCTGCTTGCATATTTGGGAAGGAGGTTTCATTGTACATATGAAGATCATATTGCAGCCACTTTTAACTCTCTCACTGCTGCCTGTAGACTCAAGGAAGCACTTCTCTATTTATTTTCTATTCCAGAATTCCAATTTTTTTTTTCCATTCTGAAAGTGTTGGTATAGTATGCCTTAAAGTAAGAAACAATAGGAATGGATGCTGGTTCTGAAGAGCACAGCCAGTGGTATAGTTTGATGCTAAGAAGCTTGATATTTTGCAGTTGCAGGTCTCCCTGTTTTAGGGATCTTCTAACTAAGAGATGAAATAGCATTTAGAAAGAAAATTAAAATGTAGCTAAGAAAGAAAGAACACACTCCTAAGCCTCTCATTAGAGAAGCCTTAAGGAAGTTTTCATGAAGCCCTGGGCTGGAGCACTGAGAGACCATTCAACTCTAGAGTCAGAAAAGAAAAAATAGGGGTAAGCCCACAAACTCTGGGCACCAAATCCTGGTTCCTACCGACAGGGAGTGAATAATTCACCTGTGAGTAACTGTCCACTTCAAAGTCTGTGCAAACCTTCACATCTTTCCTGCTCAGTAAATTCCAAACACCCAGAAATTATGTGGACCGAATTTAAGGGATAAACAGACTGTGCCCCACACTGACTGCTAAGACTTGACTTTCAGTGACAGCATATGAGATGCTCCCAGAGGAGCTCCCAGAGTCAGGGGTGATGCCCCAACTTCTGCCTGAGTTGAGAAGATGAAGTGAAGCAGGTTCATGGTCAAGGTTGCAAGCTGTGGCTCCTCTTGGCCTTTTCTCTGCTCCTTTCTACCTTACTATCAAAAACCTCCCTAGAAAAACAGGGAACCCTTGCACAGAAATTCTCCATGAGACCTACAAATAAACTCATGTCCTAACTCCCAAACAGATGAGTTTGCTGCTTTTACCAACTGCCTGATGGACAGGAGACAGAGGAGCAGGCTGGTGACTCTCTTTTGTTTTTTGTTTTGTTTTGTTCTGTCCTGCCTCTAAATGTTGCAGGAGAATTGCACTTAGTAATGCTTGAGGAAAAGTTTAGCTGAGAAAAATACCTAATGTGTGCTGACCTCCAAAAGATTCTCCCCATCTGCCTTGAATGTTTTTTTAAAAGCTTATCATAACGGCCAGATGTCAGTTCAGCCAAATCCATAGGAATGCAGTAACAGATACCAGGACCTGGCCTAGGACTGGCTTTGATCCAAAGCCTACTGAAATAAATGGGAGTGTTCCCGAGGAAGTTCACACAGGTTTTACACACCTTCATGCTGCTCTGCTAAATGCTGGCAAGGACCACAGAATCACAGAATATCTCAAGTTGGAAGAGACCCACAAGGACCATGGTGTCCAACAAACTGTTCCTTGCACAACTGCCTAAAACTAAACCAAGAGAATCGTCCTGAGAGTCCAGAGAGAGTCTGGACTCTGAAAACTGGTCCTGATCCCTGCTCCCTAACAGACTTGTGCTTTCAACTTCAGTGGCCCTCACTGGCATGCGAGCTAAGTTTGGTTGAATGTTATTTCCCAATTTTGGTTCCATTCAAATATCACAATCCCAGGAGTTCAGCTCAAATGTCAGTGCTAACACATTTGCATCTCACTTAGTGCTGTGAATTATGAGCTCCAAAGATGGCAGCGAGAACCAACCTAAACCCAGAACTGAATAGGGGTACCATTAAGCAGAAAAAAAAAACAGGGAGACCGGATGAAATCCTTCCATGATTAAGAAATGGAGCTTTTCATGCATCTCTACTAGCTTTCACTTGAAGATTACATGCATTCTTTGCATGCTTTTCTCTCTTCTGTGACTATGAAGAAAATCTGGATTTCTAGATTAGCTGGAAGTAGTGACAGTGTCAGACATTTGCCTTTGGCCAGAGCTTGGGCTGACCCTGTGTCCCCTGTAAGCTTTGGCTGACTGCTCCCCTACCCCTGTGTATTTTTAGCTGTCTGGATGCCACAAATCCATCACCTCCTTCAAAGCACCAGAATCCCACATGTCCTGAATGAACTCTAACAATCTAGGTAGAAGTATACAGCTGAAGGGGAATATCATGGTGGGGGCCAAATTTCTATTCCCAAGATATATAACAAGTTTTAGAGGCCTATAAATTAATTTTCTATTGTAGTACAATAGTAATTACTTTCTGGGTGAAGAGGGTGTGTGAAGAGAAGGATGTGAAAACAGCTTTGGTGATGTTATGGATAGATAGATTATAAATAGGGATTTAAATACATGGGTGTTCAGTCACATTTATAATACTTTCTATTCAGGGGTCTTGAGCTTCTCAAAACTACCTTAGATATGTATTATTATGGATATTTTACAAACAGCTCTTTCTGTGGAGCATGGAGAAAGTAAATAATTTCTCCAAAATAGTCTAGTGAATTGAAAGAACAGAACTGAGGATTCCTCTGACTTTTTCCTCTTAAGCCACTCAGGCAAAAATACCTCCATCATAATACACTTCAGCCCCTTCTCATTTTCAGTAAAATATGAGGGAGGGGGGGAAATAACAGCCACAGAATTTTTAAAAGAGTTCTATTGCATATGACTATCTTGAAAATTAAAAAGGAGTGCTACTTACGCCATAACAATAACACTGAAATCCAGCCAGTTCCATGGATCTCGAAGGAAGGTGAATTCCGTCATGCAAAATCCTCTTGCCAATATTTTTATCAACGACTCAAAAGTGTAAATGCCAGTGAAAGTGTACCTGGGGGGAAAAAAGCGGCCAAGATGAGCAAGAGCATTAGCAAGCAGCAGACAGGAACAGCAGAGACACACTCAACTCACTGAGGTACTCCTGCCCGACTCACTGGGGTTGCTCAGGTGAGTCACGGCTGCAGCACTGGGCTGTGCATGAGCAGCCTCGTGTGTGGAACGAGGAACATGTAAGAAATGTTCCACCAAGAAGGTGCTCTTGACAGCCACAGGATGAAGACAGTTTTCACCACAGGGTGTACCTTGATGATTCCTCCCTCGTTAAGTCAAGCAGGAACACTACGATGCTGAGCTGTGCTATGGGACTTTTGAAGCTCTGCCTGCGATCACCAGTGAAAGAGGAGTGGATTAGGGAGTCATGGAATGCTTTGGGTTGGAAGGAACCTTAAAGGTCATCTAGCTCCAAGCCCCTTGCCATGGGTAGGGACACCTACTAGACCAGGCGTCTGGTCTTGAGCACTTCCAGGGATGGGGAGTCCACAGCCTCTCTTGGCAACATTATGCCACAATCCTTGTTGTTTCTCTCATTCCAAGGAGGGTGGTTGTTCCCTTCATACCTCTCAGCTCATCCTACCCAGGACATTTTGAAGTACAGCAGGTTAAAAAAATGTCACCACTTGGTTTTATTAGCTGAAAAGAGTATTTGTTCTGCAAATTCCTTTGTGTTTCACTATCCGTGGCAAACCACTCCAGCCTGGAGAATTAAACAACAAAACACCTTCAGTGAAAAAGAGTAAAAAAACTCCCACCCAAAAACTATATGTAGTAATTTTGACCTGCTTGACAGCAAAGGAGACACGAGGTTGTTTTTTCCCCCCTAGTAAGTTATTGCCAACAGCCTCTTGACAGTGATGTTCTGGTCTAGAACATAGATCTTACCTTTTGTAATAAAGTTGACACTTGTAATAAAATTTAGCAAAATCTCTGTGGAGGACAGTAATGCATGTGATTTATAGCATTCAGATTTCTATTCACCCAGGGCTCTACCTACCATCAGAGACAAAGTTCAGGGCATGCAACAGCTCTTTTTTAATGTTTCTACCTAGCCCAGTGGGACTAGGTATTCTAGGTCATATCTTAATAAAAGAAATAAATGTTTAGTATCCACCACTGACATTCCCTATCCCTTTTCTCCAAACAAAGAGGCAGATGATACCAAAGCCTATTAAAAAACCTCAAACACCTAAAATCTACTAAAACATGACTATTATAAGCCGTGATGTTAGGGGCTTTCACTGGAAACACTGGCTAAACATCAGTAGCTACAATGGTGCCATCACACACAAAAGAATTATAGCAGTTGAGATTCCTATTCGCTAAAAAAAAAAAAAAAAAGAAAGGTGTAAGCAATTAAAGGTGCAATATAAGGAAGAACTTCATTATGCATAAAATGGAGGTGTTTCCTTTTAGTTGTATTCCACTGATCTGCAACTGGGCACAAACACAGATAGTGACAAATCTCATGCCCTCCTGCCATCCTGTCGCACAGCAGAGCTAGTTACATATGTTATAAAACCTCAGTGTGCTTCATCTTAAAATGGTGATTAGCAGGACAGTTTCTGTGCAACAGCGGGCATTACATGTCTCTCCCACCTCTTTGACCATACACTTAAGCATTATCTTGCATCCAACTTTTCACGGCTCCTATTTAATTTTGCTCCGGTATTTCTAATATAGGTCACTCATGTGACAGTCTCTTTGAGCATGTGTGTTCAGTAATACAGGCAGAAAACACATGCAAAGAACTAAAAAAAATACTTAACGGTACATAAGCTCATTAAAGTGATAAAGCACTTGTATTTATTCAGCATGTCAGATGGGTTTAATTGATTGTATAATCATCATCTAATTCTAAATGGATCGGGCAAAGTCCTCCAGCAACTGAACAGCTTCTTTAACAACAGAAGTCAGGGGGTTTTAAAATTTTTTTTTTAGTGGAGGGAAGTTGAATTTATTTCTATTTTCAAAATGGTAAGGAAAATGTTTTAAAGGAAGATCTAGGACAAATATTTTCACAAGGTTATTCTTCTATCCCCCGTGAGTCTGAAACAGCAGAACAAAGTGGATTAAATGTATCTTTTCCAAATCCAATATTAATCAATTTGAATTACAGTTCATTGGGTTATTTTGCTCCTCAAAAGTACTTGACTTTGATTTCATTCTATGCACCTGAGGAGGAAAAGCTGAGAGATATGAGGGGACACAGGAGAAGAGGAAACATGGAAGGATTTACTCCATGCTGCATGAGTCCATTTGCAATTCTGCTCTACATTTCTTGCACACTCTGCTTGATGCACTGATAACATCATCCACATTTTCCTGCTCGCAGGAGACACAATAAGCATTTTGATATTTCCCTCCAGAATGTTTGAATTTCCAGCTGTAGACCAACAGACCAAATTTTGACTCACATGGATGAGATGTCCATGATTCAGTGGAATGGCTATGGAAAAGGACAACATCGAGGGAAAGGACAGTCACAGACAGACTTGAGGGTACCACACTCTACAGAAATACATGAAACATCCTGGGATTAGGATGTTATTGTGATCGGATGAAATATTTGGTTCAGTGCTGCCTATAATTAGCAATTTATGGCCTAGAAGATGTGTCCTGCATGATTTTAAGAAACCTAAATAAGGGCGTTTCACTGTCTTTCCTTACAGCCCCGAGTAGACCAACCACCAGGCTACGAAGCAGCAGATGGCTGTGTTTATCATATGTCAGTCAAAAATAAAAAGTGTGTTCTGATTGGTTCAATGAGCCAAAATAATTGTTTAATGCACTGTAGGTTGATTAGCTTGTGCATCTGGTATCTGTTTCTAAAAGGAATATTTTAAAGCAACTTAAAGAAATGAAATGGGCCTTCTGAACTCCCCTTGCCTCCCTTAAAATTAATTAAAAATAAAAAACCAACCACAGAACCACCACAACAAATAGACACCTTCAAGTGATGTCTTTGCTATATTTCCTAAAGGCTTGACAAGCTAAAAAGACAGGAATTCACCTAAAAGTGCTCCCAGACACTTTTATGTTCATAAAATATTCCTAATAATGATCACAGGGGAACACTTCTCACGACGTGCTCGGTCCAGACGAAACTTTTGCTTCCAGTAAGTTTCAGTTTAAGGATAGACCTAATATGTTCAGGAAGTATTTTCTGAAATAATTCAACTTAAAATCCATCAGCCTATCCTGATGTGTCCAACTATCAAATCTCTTGCATGAGAACTGTGGAAGTCTGGCCAGGTTCAAACGGGGTTGTCCTCATATGTGATTTTATTCAGATGTAGCATTGAAGGTGCATTGAGCAAGAAGTATGAGATTCACGGACTAAAAATTTTCAGTTTACTTACTAAGGAAGTTTTCACAGGCAAAAAAAAAAAAAAAAAAACAAAAACCAAACTACCTGGAAAAACGTTTTGTGAGGGCAGATACCATAATCAGTATTACTGGAAAGAAATTAGACAGCAGCAAACAAGACGAAAATAAGAATACAATGAATAGAAAAAGAAGGATGAGATGAGGAGAGAGCAGCTGTAAACCAGCAAGGATACTTACTCAACATATTTATTCCATGACGGAGTCTCTGATTGTGCCATGAACACACAATTAGTTAAAATAGTGCACATAATAAACATACTGAACAATGTAAAGAGGCGAATTAAGGAAAACAATGCATATGATACAAGACTTCATAAATTTTTGTCCCTTCACACAAGATATGACAGCCCAATCATAATTTGCAAGTTGCTTAAAGAACAATAAACATTTTTTGCAAGTGCATAAGTAGACAAAGAGTTATATAAACAGAAAAAATGACGGAACTTTCCCTGCTTTTTTTTCTTTGCCTACATCTTTTATGCATACTTTATACAGTAAACAAATGTACTGACTCTGCAGTCTTCTTAAAACACAATACCCCAAATTTACAGCTGTGTTGGTCAGATGACAGTGTGCATAGGTGCACAACTTTGTATGAAAAGAGGGATTAGTCTCATTTAAGTATCTACAGAAAAACCCGTGTCTGCAAATTCCCATTTTATTTTGCATCCTGAAACGTTTCTCAGGCAGCAGGGCAAGTTACAAATCTGGTCTTTCTAATCTCTTTAACGGGGTTGAGATCTCACTTTCAATATAAAGTTTTAGCAAAAGCTAGTATGAGTTTCAGAGCACTGATTTTAAGGTTAGGTCTGCAAACCTGCTTGGTAAACATACAGCCTTGGTCTGCAGAGCTCTCTGCCTCAGCTGAGGCACCAGATTCCCTAACTGGAGGCTAAAATGAACCTCCCACGTGTATAGTCCATGCAGTTGGCTGCTAAGCTGAGGCCATAAATATGAAAAGATGTACCCTAAATCAAATTCCTGAAATGGGAAACATAGTTCACTGAATGGCTCTCCTAAAAGCACATGCCACTTTGTGTAGAAAAAAAAATAATTTCAAAATATGATGGGATTCACCTCCATAAATAACTGGTCCCATGCTACTGGGAAAGAAGACAAATAACATCCGAATATAAATTTCTTTTGCTTTCTTTGGGAAAAAAAAAGAAAAGTTTTTTTTTTACCCCTTTACTGATTCCATCGGTGTTATTTTTTGTTTGAGAATAGTGATTGAAGAATATAATTTCAAACCTACATCCTGAAATGTTTGCATGAAATTTATCCTTTCGCAGAACGAAAATCTCTGCTGAATAAAGAGTGGAAGGTTTTCCAGTGGGCCACATAAGCAACTACAAGGGTAAATTGGTAGTAACCAACCTGTGCATTCCCCAGGGCCATCGCAGAAAGCAGTAATTGAACTCACAGGGATTGCTCATCTCACAAACATTTTCCACTTCTGGGCCAACACCTCCTGCTGAAGGACTGGGAAGGATATCTGATACCCACTCACATTTTCTCACGTCAGCTTGAGATATGTTTCTATGAGTTGTGTCATTCTGGTTAACACAATTAGTTTTAAGTTGCAGCCAGCCTAGAAAACACTGGATTACTTTTTCAGCTACCGTGAAATGCTATGAAAACAAGCACAGTAAACCAAAGTGGTATCTTCAGATCTTGCCAAACAAATAGCATAATTCAGTTCCAAGAAAATAAACTCCTCTACAGGAATTCAGGATCACTGGTTTCATTTATATATCTCTGTTCCCCTGTGTTATAAACTAAATCTAACAGCTTTCCCAGATGCTCACTTACAGGCAGGTGTCATCACCTTCTTATTCAAGCACCAAAGAGAACAAACCAGAGAACTCAGGTTGAAAATGTAAAGGGTCAGCTTTGGGACAACAAATGCACTATGAATTCAATCTGGTTTTCATGACCAAGCTGAAAACTACAAAGAACAGAGAAGAATGAAACATTTCAGCTGGTTATGCATCAAAGTTAGAGGTCTGTGTTTAAAAAACAAAAACCAAACCAAAACAACAACAACAACAACAACAAAAAAAACCTACAGAAATTCCTACAGAATGAAAATTAACATTCCTACCTGAAATCTAATGCAATTGCTTGCATTAGAAAAAGTCCGTGATGATGATCTACTCAGAAAGGACAAAGCAAAGAAGATAAAATTGAGATAAGCAATATTAGCAGCATTGTGTGTTCCCTATCTTAGAACTGCTATTAAATCAAATTTTTGAAAGCCTACAAACCAAATATACTAAGCTACTCATCAGGATTCTTTCTGCAATAAATTAAACCTATTATTTCCGATTTGAGGTTACAGAATAGGCTTTGCACAAACTGATTCTAAAAGTTATAAATTTTATCTTCTAGCACAAAGATATAGAGTCAACCACGGTACACTTCTATTCTAGACTTCATTATGATGGATAATTGTTAATTAGCAGACTGAATACTAGAGGCTCTTTAGGTGATCATTGCCAAATTACATATAATATGTGCAAGCAAAGGTTAGTGCCAATGAATAGTACATATAATTGGTGCTTCACAAGGTCTCATTTTGCCTTATGGAAAGTGTGCAAAATCAGATGGGAGAAAAGCTGCAATCAGAAAACATGAACAAAGATGGGAAAATCTTTATTTTTTTTTTTTTAATTTCTTTTTCTAATGCACCAGAATCTATAATTCTATCAAGGAAGGTAGTTTTGGCCAAACCCCCATTCTGGATCAGTGGTGAACTCAGAGCAACTAGCTATAATACTTAGAAAAACAAGAAACAACAATTGCTAAAGATTTTATACAGGTCAGCAAACTGCTTGGGGAAACTAAGGACACCACACAATGGTCCTTTTCTTGCAGGCAAGAAATGAGAGGAGTATTTTAAACATAAGCATTGATGAAGTGTTACCAGTGGCTTAATCTCATTAATAGGTGGAGATAGTAAAGAAAGATGTTAATAACAGCTGATAATGATGCAGAAGGCATAAAGTGTTCATCAGTAGGATGCAGCTCTATACTCCCTGTGTCACCTCTGACAGAAATGGACCAGGGCCACCTTCTGGCCATGGTCCTTTTGTGAGACCTCCTAGACTCTGAATAGGAGGAGAAATATCTAGAAGAGGTTTAAGTATATGCTGATAGTTGAAGTAATTCACATACCTAGGAGTCTCTGAATGTTTTTTTTCCCTTGGATGGATGTATTTTTGAAAGACTAGACTTATCAGGCTTGGCTGGATGAGCCATAGTGAGTGAACATACAGAATCTATCCTGCTTGACATCT
The DNA here is from genome assembly GCF_001604755.1 of Lepidothrix coronata. Lineage (NCBI taxonomy): Eukaryota > Metazoa > Chordata > Aves > Passeriformes > Pipridae > Lepidothrix > Lepidothrix coronata. Next base: position 176,537 of record NW_016690308.1, on the reverse strand, counting down.
CAGAGGAAGAACTCCATATACAGCTACTTAACCAAGAAATATGACCCCCACGGCTTCTCTATAAGATGATTTTTCTCTGTCCTCTCTATTCTCTTCTACTGTTGGCCTTCACAGCACACTCAATGGCTGAAAATTGAAGTACGGCATCTACTGAAGAAGTTGCTTCAGATATTTACGTGACAGGGCACCATTTGCTAATGCTCCTTTTAGGCTTTTGCCCTGGGGAAAATAAAGATTGCTTGATTACAGTCACGCAAGACGATAGATCTGGTTCCCAGATTCATGTCTGGGATATTATCTGCTTGAGCACTTGCCGACTCAGGCTCCCTTTTGCCTGGGATATTGACTGCCTGCTCAGCCCGTTGGCCTTTGTGTTTCAGGTTGATGCAAAAGGTCTTTATTGACAGAAAACAAATCAGTGCCTAATGCAGGAACTTTGCTGCTGTTTCACTGGGATGGAGTTGTTGTCTCCTGCCCTTGCCTGCCAGAGCTTGAGCTGCTGGATCTCCTGGCATTATCAACACAAGGTGGTAATTTGGACATTTCGGGAGCTAAATTTATATTTGCCTACAGACCTGCCATTCCCAAATTTTTACAGTCCTCATCTGACCGTATTTCTTTCCTGACAAATATTTTAAATGCTCTCCTCTGTGGTCTTTATCCTTGGAAGTAAAACGATAAGGATTTCTTGCTTATTTATCTTTTGGTTGACTGATACAAAGGGTATGTAGCTCCTGTGCTACACAAACCTATGACCTCTTGGCTTCACCAGCCAGCGTAGAGGAAAGTGAGGGCAAGACAGAAAAATTGCCTCCAAAACTGGAGGCAATATTCACACTTTTTCAGATTCTTCTCTTAGCCATACCTGGACAAATGCAGTGACCTTGATTAACTTCAGCAATGCTGTGCTAAGTGTACCTAAAAACTCTGTTGAGCTCTAGGTGTGTGGCAGCATATGTTGCACTGCTCACACACATAATGTGATCCACAAGCAAATCTCTCTGCGGAATTCTACAGTGTATTCTTAGTAACCATAATAATATTTTGGATGATATCACATATTCATTTTTGCATAGAATTATTGCAATCAGAAGCTTCACCTGTCTTTCCTTTTGCTAGAATATCACATTTTTTCCCTCACTGCATGGACGAACACTGGGAATCTGGTTTCTTTGCCTATTTTTTTGGTCAAACTTGATAATTAACCAGTGATTCTAAGATGCTATGTGCTTTATTAGTTAGTTCTCTGTGGTGACTGGAGCATTGCAGATGAGGGATTTCCATCACTAAAACATCACAGAATGAGCACAGCAGCATGTGGAGTCTCTGAATTATCACTGCCAGGTTTTTCATGTGCACCACAGAGAAAGCAGCCAAGTCACAAAGAAGGGTGTGTTTTCAGTAATGTTCACAGAAAGCTGAATATTTGGGTCAATTTGGCCTTTCAGAGAGATGTGTCTATGTCAGAATATAACGTTTCTGTGGTTTTGTTAAAAAAACAAGCAAAACCAACTACTGCAGTGTATCTCCCATGATTTCAGAACAAGAGTCAAAGGAAATCAGGCACCGCCCTTCTGTTGGAAGGTCCAGCAGGACAGCCTGTGCTTTTTTTCCTGCCTGTATAACACGTTCTAATAAGCAAACCTGAAAAGAACCAACAAAACAATTTTTTAAAATATTCTGTTTCAGGAGAGAAAAAAATTTCAGTTCTGAGGCAGTTCAAAATTAAATTGTGTCTGCATATGGCGTCATAGAGTTTCACCTCTGGGAGAATTTGCTGAAGTGCTTGGTAGCAAAGATCTCCATTATTGTAGATTTCCCCTGGTGTCCTTCCTTTCTAAGGTACTACACCCACTTTCTTCCACTGACTCTTCGGTGAAGATGATCAGTCCCCTCACATCTTTTAATCCTGAGTAAACTAACCAGACTCTCCAGTGCAGTTCACACTATCTGATGCCAGCAGTATAACACAGTCATTTTTTATAGCTCACATAACAATATAAAATGAAACAAACCGAAAATCCAAGTGCATTTCTGCTTGTGCAAGCAAATTCAGCCAAAAGATTTAAAACAGCTTAATGAAATAAAATGGTTTCTGACTTCCATCCATCTGTGTTTAAAACCCATACAAAATACATGAGGAGGGAAATCAACAGAAAGGATATGAATGTACCAAAATTTTAATTGCTGCTCTTCTGATTGGATGGAAAGGACTAAGTATATACAAGGCAGGAGTGGCACTAAATCGAAAGATTGTCTTCCCTTTGTTCAGTACTATAAATGTCTGGAAAACAAAATGAAAATGAGAACATTCAGTATTTGCATTTATACTCAGCTTTTCCCAGCCCACATCCCATTGGGAAATTCCTGCAAGTATCCCATACCTTTTTCCCCCTTCCCTCCCAAGAGCCCTAAATTCCTTTTCGCTTGGTTAAATGTTTTGTCCAAGACCTTCCCTAAAGAGCTGTTGTCCGTCCTGTTGTAATATCCCAACTATTTTTAGTCCTTTCAACCCTTACAGAGTTCCATGCAACATCTCCATCAGGGTCTGGGAAGAGAGTGGAATCGCCTTTAAAAATAAAAATGACCTGGAGATTAAAATGTGGTGGGGGAACTTATGTGATGCTCTTCTTCCCAGGTGCTGGGGACCTTGCTGTGTTGTTCCTCCACCTTCTCTACTTTGAGTACTGTGTTGCTCTCAATGTATTTTGTCTCACCGAGTAAGGAGGTGCACGAGGCACAGCTCCACAGCAGGATCTGACCCTGGTGCTGAGGCACTCTCATTGTACTCAGATAATTATGGGCAGAGGAAAACAATACTGTAAGTTACATTAAATTCAAAGCAAAGGTGAATTGGATGCTGACCCAATTTGCAGAGCTCTGAAGATGCCCCAACAAGCATAGAGGAACTAATATTCACTCAGAGACGGAATCAGGATATTCACCCAATATATAAAGTCTAAGCAAATCACCCACCTTGGGTTTAAAAACTTCATGACACTAAAATTGCAAATCTATATCCTGCTGCTCGTGCCCGGGGATAGCAGGCAAATTAAAAGGTAAATTAATTCTGGCCCTTCCAGGTAAGTAATCTATTTGTCTTTATCCATTTAACTTTTATTCTGTACCTCTAGCACCTGCCTCTACATTGTTTTAATAGAAGTAGCATTATGGCCAACATTGTTTAGAGTAAATAGCATAGCCCAAAATCAGGAACGTAAGTACCCGAAAGAACTGGAAGCTGCCTAAAAATGCACTGTACTTCCAAACTTTATTTTGTTGGCCATTTTGCAAAATGTTTGGAAAGGAGAACAAACTGTAGTAAGCAATCAACCCAGCTCTGCTGTCAACAGCCTTTTGACAGAAGCTGTTTGCACTGTTGTGGCTTTGGTCCAGTCTACACATGATCTCTCATCAGGTGATGCTCACTTTGGGACAAAGTTTACCCTTCTGCAAAGTGCCAGCACTGCACACGCTACTCACACATCTCCCTTCAGCTCTGTTTTGGTCATCTTAAATGGAATTGAAATATTCCTCAGCAGGAACAGAAATGCTGCTCTCCAGGAACGGTTGTGGAGTTGCTTCTGCTCTTGTGCAGAGTGCTTGCACAAGGCTCAAGTCACCCAGAAGCCCTTAACATTAAGGGGCTTAAGTGATAAACAACAGTCCTGTGAAAAGTCACAGCTCATGCAGAAGGCAAGATAGGGCAGATAAAACCTTTGGCTTAATTTAACTCAGCTACTGCTCTGCTCTTTTCAGATATTGTATATTCATACTCAGGGTTATCGGAAAACACACAAGTTCTAATTTTGTTTTTTATCCCTCTTTGCCCTCCCGCTTAGATGTTTTCTGGGAGCCCTGCTCATGCCAAAACTCCGATTCTTAATCTGGAAAAGAAACATTTTTACTGGCTGTAGAAAGATAAAAACCAGAGCACCCAAAACAGAGATGGTGGCTGTGCTTTAGCAGCAGCCAAGGAGGACGGTTGGCTGGGGCTCACCTTGCGGTCATTGTAGAAAGGGTCGATGTCCTCCAGGGGCTCCCCAATGAGCTCTGGAGAAACAGTCCCATAGATATCGGGCAGCTTCTTGCAAGCTTGCAAATCAAACTGAGGCTGAGGCTTCTCTTCCTCGCCCAGCTGCTCTCTGTATTCCTGCTTCGCATTCCTTGCAAGCTTCTCCGCGATCCGTTTCTCGATGGCAGCCAAGGACTCAGGCGTGAACCGGTGGAAGCTGTTAGTACCCGGTGGTAACAAGAAGTCAGCCATCTTTTCATCCTGCTTTGTCTTTACTGGTCTTTACTCCTAGTAGTGGAAACAGCTGAAATAAAATTACCAAGAAGTTAGCGGCAGGAGAACACCGAGAAGAAAAAAGCCATCAGAATGAAAAAGAAATAAACCAACAAACAAATAACTTGTAGGTTATTGATTATCAGGAAACTCTTCATCTGTTTTTATGTGGTTAATAGAACATCCGGGAAAACAAAAATTACTGAAACTGTAATTTCAATAAGGAATCACACATGGTCAGAGCTGAAAAGTCTTTGTAGGTAGAGTGCGGAATACTCTTCAATTTTTCAGTCATTCAGGATCCTAAATCCAAACTAAGGAGTAACAGATTCATACAAGCTTAAGTTTCATCGAAAGCCACAGAGATCCGGATTCCTAACTCATTTTTGAAAATGCAGCTCTGGGAGTGGGTGAACAATGTGCCTAAGATGACTGCAGGGCAGATTTAAATCAGCCGATCTCCGGCCACATGACGCAAAATCTAAAAATGCCCCAGCTGTTCTATTCCAAATTTAAAGAGTGAAGGGTCAAGTTTAGATTCTTAAATCCAATAGAAATTTTTCATAATCTCTGTCTTAGGCTTCTGCAACGTAATTTTCATTTTCCTTTGGGACAGGAAATGCCATCTTCAAGATATCTGTCAAAACTTTTGAGCATTTTCTTTTCCTCCACGCCCTGCAATCTGAAGGATGTTCAAAGCCCAAATGTGCCTGAAAAAGCCCTGGGACCTTCATGAGAGCACGTCAAGCTTCCAAGATGCTGAATAGCCACTGCTGCCAGTTCATCACATCTGAAAACCAGGCTCCTTCCATTCAATACCGATTTGAACATCTAGGAGTCAGACTCGATGATCCTCATCGGTCCCTTCCAATGCAGGATATTCTTTGATTCTGTGATTCTAACCCAAAGTTGTGAAGCAAGACCATCTTGGCCTTATAGTACTTCACTGTTAAAACTTCCAGTCTCCTCCTGAATGAAAACAAGTGAGAATTGCCACATCTCTTCAACTCATATGAATAAAGTCAAGTGTGAAAAGCACAGCTGAACAAAAGGGCTTCTTGTATCTGCACTAAACAACATGTATAGCTGTGAAAATTAATGTAAAACTACTGTTTGAAAAAGGATGAAGCTTATCCCTGTTCTAGTAGTGTGCACAAATCCATCCAAACTCACTGAAGCTGTATTTTGCAATTTAATAGTGACTTTAGAGGCATGTTTTTCCAGCAAGAGAAGCCCTCACTATGCAACAATTAAAACTCATTTCACAGAAGAAAAACAGACCTTGATTTTTTGCCACCAGCAGACCATTCATACTAAATCAGAATACATGTTGGTGACAAACAAAATAGAAGATTTTGAGGTGGGCTACTCTATTGCATTAGGCAACGTGTGCAGGATCCAATTCTTTGTTCAGCCACAATTGTTGTTTTCTGCTTTCAGATGGTATTTGTCTATTTACAATGGATAGTTCCAGATAGCTTGTGTCTATTAGGCTCTGTGATGACAGCATTTTTGTTAGCAAACAAGACTTTAACTGGACTCTGCATGACAAATAGCATATTTATTGACTCAATTTACTTGAGTAAAGTACTCTTTCAAACAACTACTGTTTTTCCTATTCTGACTTCATTTTAAAATGAATTCATTAAATTGTCATTGATCACAGTCTATCATATAGGAATGATTTACTGAAGCTTGTACATTATACTCAGCATTACTGCTGGTTTGAACAAGCGGGGCTAAAATGAATTAGTCTTCCCAGAGTTTGAGTATTCTGATATTCTTCTTTTTTTTGGATTTATTCTCTTTATTCCTTTCCCCTCTCCCCTCCATGTCATTTGTTTTATCCCATTCCTCCTGAAAAACAGGAAATTAGAAGCTTTCCCACAAATTGAGTTTCTTATTCTCACTGCTTTGTGACTCAGCACCAGTGTGAGCAAATAGAATTTCGCTTTCTATAGATGACATCAATACAGGTGGCCAGAAAATTATCTGGTTTTTGTCCTTTCAATTTTTGTTTCTTCAAAATGAAACCTGTCTCAGTGCTGAAGGGGACAGTGAAAATCGGTGGCTGATCATCACTGCTGGAAGGGCACAGAATAAGTCTCTAAACCAGAGAGGAGAACATCGTGAGCTGTTAGCTGAGGTCCAGATAATAATGAGCTCCGTAAAGACAGTGAACGGGGAATGACTTTGTTTTTTCTCATAATACAAGAATGGAGAAACTTCGAATGAAATCACAGAGCAGCAGGTTGAAACAAACACTGGGGCCACTTTCCACGTGGTGCAGAGTCATCCTGTGAAACTTGTTGGCCACAAATGACAAGGACTCACAAAGCCACAAGGCAAATAAAAGGGCAAAAGGTCCATAAATGGTTTTAAACACAAAGATGCTGCCTCTGACTGAGAAAACCCCTCAGCTGCAGAACCTGGGCGCATGCAAGAAAGACTACTTCTATTTGTTAACACCCCTGTACATCCGCAGGTGCTCCAGACCCACATCGCACCAACTCCCGGCTTCCAGTGCTTCGGAGCACGGGATGGGCAACTGCCTCCAACCTACACAGGCACCCCCTTTGCTGGAAAACTGGTGGTAGCCACCTCCACGCCACATTCTTTACTTCCAAGCTGGAGGCATTGGCCATACAGCATGAGGGGCACCAAGTCCTTACTGAGATGTCAGAGAACGAGTGGAATGTCTCTACCAAGTACCACGGTTTTCACGGGTGTTGCTTCATCACAAAAAACTACAATATCCACTAGAATATTCAGCATCCTCCGCAGACTTCCTGAAGACTTCCGAGAGAAGCCATTCCGGCAACAGAACTGGCTGAATATTTTTAAAAAATAGAAACAAAAAATGGATGGGGGATGGTGAGGGAGATAAAATAACCAGAAAAAAACTAATAAAAATCAGATGTTTTAATTATTTTTTCTAAAGAGAATTATTTTTGCTCAAAGCTCTCTATTATTAGTAAATTGAATCAAATTCAGACTGGTCAAAAACAGATATTTTCAGTTTTATCTACAAATTTCAGAGAGGTAACTGCCTAGAAAGAATTGGAAAATCCTGCAAAACCTTCATTAGACTTTTTCCAGTCTTCTATTTAATTTTTCTTTAAATAAAAGTATGTTTCAGCATCCTTACCATTGAAAATTCTTGACTTGTTTTGTCTTCATATTGTATATAAGCTAAAGTTCCAAATTTTAATATATATATATATATACTTAGCACAATTCTTTTTCAATTTCATATGCTTTCATGAAATGGACAAGATAATTTCATGGGTCCTTTCTATGTCTAATTTCTTTTAATCTATGAATTGCAAACATTTCTACAAATAGCCAGGGTTAGCCCAGATGTTTCTTAAAAGGGTAAGAAAGAACCACAACTTAAAAAGGGAAATCATCAATGACTGAGTCAAAGAGCTGGAATGCCATTTCTTAAGAGATAATAGTTGTTGTGACTCACGTTTTTACAATATGAGCCTGGAGTTTTCCATTCCTCACAGGCATATTTTTGAAGTGCAAGGCTTCAAACACATTGTTTCTGTGATATCACCATGCACAGAATGAAAATTTCCCTCTTGCTTTGTCAGTTAACATCGGTTCTGGCTGATAAAATGTCCTGGTTATGTAAACAGAATGTGCATATGAAAATAAAGCCCCAAGATGCATACTTTCCTTGGCATGGCAAGAAGTGAGAACAGTACAAACAAATTAGGTATTTCTAACACTTGAATTTATTCAGAAAGGTAAATGCTGTCTGCCATTACAGTTTTAAACTTACTGTCATAGGCTTCAGCCACTCCAGTTCAAAAGGCCTTTCATGTTCTCAGAACACCACCTGTATGCCCTGCAAACCTTTCTCTGAGTCCCTGGGGACAGGTGACCACCACCCAAAAGGCCAACTTAGTCAACAGCTTTCCTGCAGGGGGGGGTAAATACAGGTGAAGGGGGTCCTGCTCACCTCCAGCTTGCTGCCCTCCTGCTCTGGCATGGACTTTGTGGGCTCAGGCCACCATCCTAGAACCCAGAACCTCTTATAATGTCCCAACAAGCCATCAGGGAGGTCCCATTCCCCAGAAGCAACAGGAGAGGTGGAGAATGAGGCCTTTGCTGTGCACTACACCTGGCTGGACACTGCCTTCAGAGAAGTCAGGACTTCTTGTACCTCCATCTCCTGCTTCCACAACACCAAACGTGGCCTGACATAGTATCAAGGACACATGTCCATACATTTCAAACACTTGGCAGTGGTAATAAAGGAACCAAACTTAAAAATCAACATTGTGAAAGTGGCTTTTACAGGCTAAAGTTTAGATACCATCAGACATGCTTGTCTTCAGTAGCATTTTACTTATTTAACTCTACAGATTTCCATGGTGTTAATCAAGAAGCTACCACCAGCCATGGGCTGGGGAGAGGGATGATAGTCCATGGCAGCACCCACGTTTTCACTGAAATTCTGCTAGGCCAAAATCTTACAAAATAAGAATTAAGAGTCCTAAATTCTCCTTTTGTTTAAGAAATGTTCGTGACTAAATAAGGATTTTGCAATCCTAACTGATGTATCAAAAACAGTCATGTGGATGGGTTTCTTTTCAATGTTTGAGACTATATGAAGCACAGTCATCTTCCCCTCTTCCCCCTCCTTTTCCATATAATCTCTTTGGCATTTTCCTTTGACCTGCAGAGCACTGCAAAACATGAGAATAATAGGCAAGGGAAGTAAAAAACAGAACAATGACACATCTAATTTAATGTCACTGGTCTAGATTCACAAATACATATGCATAAATTTACACACAAACACAAACATTTTTAAATCGTCATATTTAAAAGGACCACAGTTTGATATGGGATCACATGGAAGTTTTATTCTAACCATGAAGCAATGGCTTCATGGAGAACACTTGTTTTTAATTAAGATCAAATAAAGACCTTTTACATAAAGATCAAGAAGCTAAAGTAGTCTAGGTGACTTAGACACACTTCATAGTTTTACTGACAGTAAAGAAATAACCTTCTGAGACTTAATTCACTTATACCACAATTCACATTTCACATCTAGGAGGTGTCATGGGAAATTCTCTTTTAGCTGAAAAATTTCAGTGGCTGTTAGCACACACTTTGATGGCCTGTGTGCTCACATCAAAACACGGGGCAACTGAATAATACAGTCCTTGCAATTTTACACAGCACACACTCATTACTTCTACTTGAAATGATATCTGGTTTGTTTGTTTTTTCCAACAAGCATAATTTTGTCAAGACCATAAACAACGACTGTTTTTGTAGCACATGTTCCTAACACATATAATCAGCTACATCTCAAGCTGCCATAAATCAGCACAGCTCTACCCATCCCAGGGAAGTCACAGCTTACTGCTCTACTAGGATCAGGAATATTTGACTAGAAATGCTTTTTTTTAAAAGAGCACCTTCACACCAGAGCTCGAGCACCAGAGAGCATGTAATTGAAGTATTAAACTAATGGCCTAGAAGGTAACCAAGCTTCCAGGGAGCTGGAAAATCTCGAGCTTTTTGCAACCTGTGAAGGCAATTTCCTTCACCCATACACATCTTGTTGGGTGAGTTCAGAGCTGAAGGTCCAAAAAGGGGTGCTGAAGAATCCGAAGCCTAGTGGGGACCAGGCAGGCTCCCATGGCTGGTCTGCAGGGAAAAGCTTTGTATTCCACAACACTCTGATGGAAATGGCTGAAATGTTTAGCTCCTGAAGATCTCCTAGGCAAAGTACAGTGTTGAAATCAGCCCGAACAGACACAGGAAGAAAAGTGAGACAGAGTTCCTCTTGCTGCCCATGTCACAAGACAAACCTGCAGGTTGATATGACATTGCATAATACATTTCCTAAAATGAGCCCTGTTGTTCAGCATGAATGCTGACCAGGGGCAGAAATAAATATTTAGGAGAATTCATTACATTCACATTGTTGGGGAAAAAAAACCCCACCAAACAAATAGCACAAAATGTCCAAACCAAAACCTCCATCACCAACACACAAGCCTTTCGTCACAACCAGCTCTGCCTATCTTCTTTTAAATCCAGTTTAATGAGTTTTGCTGGCATCTTTCTCATCAGAATCATGGCATTCTGACATTACCAATGACTTATTGATAAAATAAAGTCTTCAGAAAGCTAACATGTGCTAAAAGGAAATGAATTCAGAAGATTTCATTCCGATACTGAAACAGTATTTGAGGATGACAAATGTTATGCCAAGAACTAAATGCTGGCACTAAGTCTTCTCTTATGATAAAATATATATTTTTAGTGAGCTAAAAATATTCTGCTTTCTTTTCAGGTGTTTTTATTTCAAATTATGCTGCATCCAAATGAAATAAATAAGCAAGAGGGAAGCAGCACATTATAGTAGCTGCACATCTCTATATTTTGCTGAAAATTATAATTCTCTGCACCCAACAGGTTTTCATTTCTATTTTAATTAACTAGAAATTGGCCTCAGAGTTATTTTACTATAAACTACACAGCCTTCAGATCCAGGGAAAGATTTCTGCTTTGCTACTCTGAACTGAAAGAGCTTGGAAAGAGCTACCAAGAAAGAGGAATGTTTTCAGCTCAGGATGCAGTCACTAGCTTTGGAACAAGAAATAAGAAATCTACAGGAGAACTCCACGTTGTGCCAAATATAATGTACAGTGCTCACACCATTAGGTGCTTTGGATGCTCACATGAATAAAAGATATCAAATCTCGTCCATTTTATTCACAGAGTGTTTTGTAAAGACATAAAGACGGATATAGGAAGTTGTAAAACAGCCATTAAAATGTATTCTGAAGCCATTATGGGATAGTTATGCCACAGACAGAAGGCAGCGTTAGGCTGGCCAGCAAAATCTTGGCTGCATGCTTCTAGAGGAGAAGGAGCCATGGCTGGAAAGCTGTCTGATGTATTATCACAAAGTTATAGGTAAGGGTTCCCTGATCCCCTCCCATCTAAGCTATGGAGACACATTTCATCAGCAGAAAACCAACAGACTTATAAAAGCCAATCATCAGAACTGACATGTTTACATTAAAAAAGATGGATGAAACTCTATAAGCAAAGCCAGGGCCTCTGTCACAATTTTAGCATTGAACTAAGAGACAAACATGACATAACAACTAAACTTCATTTTTAATAGTGAATGGAGCAATATAGGTTTTCCTTCTTTCAAGTGACAGGAAGAAAAAGAGGCTGAGGTGAAGGGTCAAGAAAAAATTAGATGTGAAAGGCTGGGAGAGACAGACCCAAATCACACAAAGTTAAGCTGTGGGAGGTGGCAGGTCCCCCTCCTGCATCTGACTGACACGAGGCAACACAGCAGGTCCTGCCATGTCTGCAGTAGCAGGAGAGCTTTGCTCCACAACCACCACCCTTCACTTAACTCCACCCTATCCACACACCTATGATACACCCAGCTTCCCATCTTTCTCCACTTCTATCCGTTTCCTATTCATTAGCCAAGAAAATTATTTAATCCTCCCAACTACTTTATTCCACGTCAACATAATGGTTCCACAAGCCTGTCCTTGTCGATAACTCTCAAGTGACACTCACATCAATGCTATGAAATTTTGGGACTATAACTTTATTTTCCATGCAATGCATCTCTCTCTATGATGGTGGGTTCCCTTGCACAAGGATACAAGGGTCTCTGTCTATGGCTTTGGATAGTGTTCGGTGCTAACAGAGCCCCAGCTAATGACAAAAATTCTCACTGCTTTTGCAATAAAATGCACAGGAGAAAAAATAAAAAGGCACAGACCTACAAGTGTGCTGGCAAAATTATCTTTCCTGGTAATGGAAATAGAGAGTCATGAAGAACAACAGGGATCCTATCAGGGAGTAGCTGGTTGCTGCTTGCTGGGATATATTGAAGATTTGATTCATTATTTAGTGCACTGTAAATGTGACAATACTATTTTGGATAAAGCTAGTGGCTCTTCCACTCTGATGGAAGAGATTTCACCACCCACCCCCCCGCCCTGAGAGACAGAGAGAGATTATTGCTGTCCACAGAGGAGGGATATTCTGCTTGTTTGCGATTGAAAACCGCTTGGGTTTGTTTGCCAAGTTTAGGAATCAGAGTTAAGAGCTTACATGGGTTCTGGGGGTGCAATCCTCAGCTCACGTCAGTCAAGGGGAATATTTTGTATGACTGCAATAGGCAGTGGGTCAGACCCCTGGCGTCAGAGAGACAGAATTATTAGATTTCTGTCATTCCTTTCAGAGAAGTTTACTTCAGCAACTCGGCGTAGCTTCATGGAAAAGATGCAATGGATGCTGGTGCCGACTGACAGCAATTTGATTTGAATTACATAATGCTTAAACCATTATGTAAATGAGGCTGACAGAAGCATGGAGGCAGAGAAGCTAGGGATTTTTCATTGTTTTTTACAAAAAATATCTGGTAGCCTTTAATGTTATGACCAAGATTGCCACCTTCTAGCTACTATATTTTGCTGACAGGTTAGCTGAATTAAACTTTATTTCTCCTGACACTAACTAAAACCTAAAGTGCATCTGAGCAAATGATGAGGAGCATTTAAAGAGTGGTGAACATGGACAATATTAGAGGTATGTGGGTGAGTCACATTACCAAGAGTGGTTTTGGCTATGTCCCACTGATGTCAATGAGACTGATGCTTCTGAGAACCCTGTAGCAATCCTGAACATTCCCCCCTTTCTCCACTGTATAATTTCCTCATCTTTTTACATGGAAGAATTTTTCAGAGTAAATAACTCACTGCACAAACAATTCTATTCCAAAAGTCATGACATTTTCTGTTAATTAGCAATAATATAATCATCCAAATAAAACTGCTGGGGACATTGCATTTACTAACAAGTTACATCCAAATATGCATTTATGTGTCAACAGTGCATGCTTGAGTGGTTGGTAATACTCAATTGGGCCTGAGGCACAATGCATTGGAATCACACAGTAGAGGCTTAGTATTGCAAACCCTGCTGTGGCTTCTTGCTTAATTTAGCTTATGGGACCAAGCAGTCAATGAACAAACCAGAAAATAATACATCAATTGGCCTGTGAAAGGGAAATATCTGATTATGGTATCAATGCAGGATGTTTCCTAAATGGAAAATGCACTAGCTACATAATTTGGGAACTTGTTTGCACTTCCTGAAAGAAAAAAAAAAACTGTATTCCTAAAAATAACTTTGTCATTACTTGGTTTGCCCAGAAAGCCAGCCATGTCCTGGTGCTCAACTCTTGTGAGACCCCACCTGGAGTGCTGCATCCAGATCTGAGGCCTCCAACATAAGAAGAACTTGGACCTGTTCGGGCAGGTCGAAAGGAGGGCCACAAAGATGATCACAGGGCTGGAGCACCTTTCTTAATAATACAGGCTGGGAAAATTGGGGTTGTTTAGCCCAGAGAAGATAATGCCCCAGGTGGACGTTACAGAACTTCCAAGTGCCTAAAGGGGGCTACAAGAGAGCAGGAAAAGGACTTTTGACAAGTATATGTGGAGATAGGACAAGGTGGAATGGTTTTAAACTGAAAAGGGGTAGGTTTAGATTAGATATTAGGAAGAAATTTTTTACTGTCAGTGTGGTGAGGCACTGGCACAGGTTGCCCAGAGAAGTTGTGGCTGCCCCATCCCTGGAAGTCTTCAGTTTGTACGGAGCTTTGAACAACCTGTTCTAGCTGAAGGTGTCCCTACCCATGGCAGGGGTGGGTTGCAACAAGATAATCTGTAAGGTCCTTTCCAACCCATACCATTCTATGATATGATTCTGTGATTACTAAGAGCAGTGATAAGCAGCAATTCCACTGAGAGATCATTCAATATCTTGACCCTAATCTCCTCCTATATATATATATGAATACTGGGGGTAAGAGTGCCCTTATGACACTATGTCTATGAGGTATAATACACCCACTCTGACAGGGCCCTAAAATGATGCAGAAATGACTGTACTGCTTGAATATTCAGGCCCTTTTTTTCCCTTCTTCAAGACAATTGCAACTAAAAATAAAAATTCAACAAGGCAATTGAAGATTTTGGTCAGATCTCTTAATTCTAATGTGTCATGGACAAAGCTCATAATTCAAGTACTGCCTGCTCCTCTATACACTCACCTGTATCTTTATCCATTCTACAGTGCAGTTCCTCAAGTCAGACAGGTCAAATAATGTATTCTAGAAATTTTTGGCTAAAAAAAGATATCTATTGGATATGAAACCCTTGTGAAATAACCTCATAGACAGAACAGAATGAATCAACTAAAATCTAGCTTCTCTGATGCATTGGAACCAAAGAAATGCAGGATGTTAGACTTTCAGAGAGAAGTAGAGAGTGCTAGGACGTGAGTCATCTCTCCTTCTCTCAATGTCTACTTCAACAAGATAAACTATGCATCAGACCCTAGCAAAGATCCTGATGATTCAATTTGTTTATTAGGACACCGAAATTGAGGTGTTGATATGTACCTTTAGGTGCCTGAGAACTGCGTGTCTACTCTTGCATGTCTGCTTTTCCCTGGCAGGGCAGGGGGGTCTGGACTGAAATATGTCCCCCCTCAAAATTCAGACCATTATGGAATACGATGCAAGGCGTGTGACGTGCGTTAGTTTTTCGCCTGCTTGACTCTTCTCAAAAATAGAGACCAGCTACCTCCAACCACACCATGGTAAAGGAATGGACCATGGGGCTGTTCCACTCCAGCGTGTGGCAAACTAACACTTCTACAACAGCTTTCCAGTGCACACAATTACTTTAGAATTTGAAGTATAGATCTTCAATTTCAACAAACGGCATACATTTAATTAGTCAATGACAACTACTTTGTTCCCAGAAACAGAGTCACCCAGGTTATCCTGATAGACTCACCATGGACTCACAAACCTAGAAAATATTTTCTGCCTTATGTTTTGTTTCTACAAATTAAAGGGATGTTTGAGATCTGAATTGTGCAGTTACACAGGCAAAAGTTGTTTTGAGCTAATATTTTTAAAAACAGAGTGAATACAGGCTAGTGGCATCCATGACTCCTAGAGGATCACAACAAAACAATCCAAAAAAGAGCTGGAATTGCACATCTGTCCTAGTTCACAGCCACTTCTACTCCAGTCTTGGGCTTGTCTTGCAGATTATATCAAAGTGTATAGTGATTTTAAAAGCAGAACAAGTGATGGCACAGTTCCTCTCTTCCCACACAAGTGTTTAACCAGGCTCCAAAATATCCTTCCCTGTCTCTACTTTCCTTCAAAAAATATTCCCAGAACTGCTAATTCCATAAAAGGGTCTGGGATCCCAGCTTTCTCCTGTATATTTCTCCTGCCAGACAGAGAAGAGAGGAACGGAGTGGAGGAAAGAAAAGAGACAAGTTTGGATGGCATTTCACGCATTCTCCTTGTCCATGTCTCCAAGATATATTTCACACTCCCCAAGGGCCTATTTGTCCCAACATCCTTTATGTGGGATTGTTGTATATTAGATCCCCTTTACCTAATAACCATGTATGGTGAGTTAATCCAATCTGAGGGAGATGGAGTTAGGAAGCAGCTTGGTGGGCACCTGGCAGCCAGACAAGGTTAATCCACCACACCATCCTTTGTGAAAATTGTGCCTCTCACTTGATCTCCAAGTCAGTGAGCTGCAAAGAAGTTAAAGGACATGCCCTGGAAGATATGGTCACACCAGACCAGATTGGAGCCTTGTACTGCAGCCTTGGGCTTCAGCATGACTTAGAATCATAGAATCATTTAGATTGGAACAGACCTCTCAGGATAATCAAGTCAGACTTCTACCTCACCTTGCCATCCCCCAAAGGGATGGAGCTGGCAAAGAAAGCAGTGTAAAATGCCACCACAAAACACACAGGAGCCTGCAAGCCAGCCCTCAGGCCCGAGCAGGAAGAACATCTAGCTTGAAAGATTGGACCATTAAAAGCATTACTGATCCTCTCAATTCTTACAATTTATAATATTTCCAGATGAATCAAAATTAAATTGAATACTCACATTAAGAAAGTAATGGGAAATCCCAGTTCGCATGCTTAACATTTAGACTCACGGTGGCTAAAAAGATGAAAAGTTCTGCTGATTTATCTTAAATCCATTCTCCTTATACATCTAAAGCAGAAACACATATCAGTGCCTGGTCTACTTGTATCTGTTATTTAAGTATGGCCTAGATAGCACAGGACATCCCTGCCTCTGTCGTACCCAAAGCACACAGTAATGATCCCAGGAGCTGATGTTTTCAGCGTGCTTTGCTTTCTGCTGGCTGGTACAGATAGCCAGCAGAGATAAGGGCCCTGGTCTTCAAGTCTTTCTGATGTGACTAGTGATGCCACCAGCAATATGACCAGCAATATGACCAGCTCATATTTCACTCATCACTTCCCCCTCCCTGCTCTGGCAAACACAATCTGGGTTCACCTTCACAAAACTGCCTCCAAACCCCAGGCCAGGACCATTCAACACACTGACCCTGCTGCTCCTGCTTGTTCTCACACCTCCATCTTCATTTGGACATTCTGACTTAAACCAGCCTTACTACAAACTAAATAGAAGGTTTTTACTGTGCACGTCTGAAAATAGAATTGCAATCATCTACGCTTCCGTTACTTTAAAACTAAATTTATCAAGAGATTATTCTTCCATGAGGTTTAGCACATGAGATGTCTTACGTTTCAAAGTTCAGTCATTTCACAGTCATTTCTGAGCAGAAAAATCTTATGGATTAATTTTATAAAGAAATACAGTGAGTTTGGGGATCAGAATCCCTTTTGGTGTAAATGGTCTGAATAACTCTGCAGTCCATCAAGACAGTTTTCAGCTATTTTTGTAATATTGTTTGCTATGTTCACAGACAATGTGCAGTGTGCACAGATAATGGTTATAGTTCTGGTTCAGAAAAATCTCCCAAGTAACAGTTAAAACTCGACTGAATAAGGAGAGAGAGAAAAAATATATAATTCTCTGGGGCTTTTTATTTGTTTAGTTTCTACATTAGACAGTTCTTTGAGTGCAATTGATTTTCTAGTTTCCTCTGTAGTTTCCAATTAATCATCCTCCCTCTTTGTGAGAATGTTTTACACAAAAACAGGAGACAGGAAAACATTTTGAAATAGGGAAATATTCTTATAAAACCACAGCACTGGTGTGGATATGCAGAAGTGGAGGTTCTGAAACCACCCTTTTGAGAGGAAGGGGGAGCAGCACTGCCTGTCGTATGGAACAGCTGACTGCAAATTTCCCATTGAAACTCTATTTCTATGGAAAAATGCTTTTCCAATAGAGAAGCATTTTAGTAAAGAGCATCTACTTTGAGTTACAAATTTCTTTCTGCAACAAAGAAGCCTCCAAACTGAAAAGGGAACAGATTTATCAGAGAAAATCACCATTTTTCATAGGAGGAAAAATATATTTTCTCTCCAAGAATGATGGGAAACAGGCCAGAAATCACCCTAATCACATTCTATTGCTGGTTCTCCCACTGGCTTGATATTCCTGTGTTTGTGTTTTAAAAATATATGAAAAAATTGGGACCTTTACATAGTCATTTTGAACCCAAAATAAAAATGAATTTTGAAATTATTTTTTGACCAAACACATTACATCTCTTTTAATCAGAAAGGAAAAAAAGTAACAATACCTATTCAAAATGAGTAAAACCTGCTTTTCTTCTAGATGTCATCATTACAGTCTCCTCTAGACGTAGTTTTGACTGAGGACAAGGATTTTTTTGAGCTTTGAATGAGTAACAACGGGATTATTATAAAAATAAATAAAATATGAGCAAGCTGCCACTTAAGCTATGGATTTCCCACTGCAACAGCTTCAAAACTTTCTTGAAACATAACAAATTTAAAAAAAAGGGAGGCAGACGATAAGGCTCTGTCTAACTGATAGCATAAAAACATCAAGAACTTTGATGCAGATTAATAAATAATGATGGCGTGTTATCCAGGAAACAGCACAATGCCAAGTCTGTTTGATCTCAGACCAACTGTTGGGTAAAAGTATTCTGAAATGCTCTCTTGGGCACACAGGCCAGTTGCATCTCGGCCCTAGGACTTTGATTATTTAAATAGAACTTTTATTAAACAAAGAAATTTTGTCCTAGAAGAAACTGTATACCATATCACCTTCCCGAGAGCAAACTCCAGCTTTACTTTGCTTATTCAGGGTGTTGGCGTCATAGGAGCAGGGGAGCTCCAAGCATCCTCTCTTACTGCCCTCTTACATCCTAAATTCAGATGGAAGCAATTGGGAAAAGAAGAAATGAGGGAGATTTGTGAGTCTTGTCTCCTGCATTTCAGGGCTGCCCCAGAAAAGCCAGGAAATCATCCTCCCTGCAGCTTCCAAAGCCCACATCAAGAGCTGTGAACCCCCAGGAGCATCTCTTCTCCTTCATAACTGCATAGCAAGAAGCACACTCTCATTTCATGCCTGAGAGCACATGCCAGGCTGTCTTAGGTGAACAGGGATGCTGAAAACTCAGTGTCATGGCACAGGGAATGCATAACAGGACTGTGGATGGAATTCCTTCCTTCAGCATTCCTGGAGTGTCCATGTGGCTGAGACAGCATGTGGTATGAGGAAGCTTCCTGGACGAACAAGATAGAAACACTCCCATGACTCCAGCTGTCCTACAATCTCCTTTGTTTCAGGCTGTGGTTCCAAATCTGAGTCCAACTCCTAAATGACATCCTAAGCCTGACAGATGAGTTCACTGCAGTCTGCTTTCAGACAGCAGAAAGTGCTGCCTTCTCCCAGGTCAGTCTGACACAACTCACTTTCTCTCCAGTGGAGAGTCTGTCATCACTCAGGATAGCTCCTACATTTCATACCCAGCTCTTTTACAGGAAAGTTATCTCCCTGTCCTTCTCAAAACATCTAAAAACCCTCTGAGTTTACAAATATGCATTGCCTAGGAAGGTGTTTCTGGACTTATTCACCTTTTTTCAGTATAATCACTCCCCCCATGAAACACTACCCTGGACACCTGGCTCCTTCCCTACCAAACAGAACTTTGGGAGCCTGAGAGTTCAGCTGAGAAAAAAACCCCAAGCACTAATGCAGGAAGCGTAAAGATATCTGAAAAATGCTCCAAAGCTTCAGATTCCAATAAACATATGAACTATAGCAACTGCCAAGAATTATGACTGCATGACATTACATCCAGCTCCTTGCTCTTATTAAAAAGTAAGCATGGCTATCCGATGGGCAGATGGGCAGTACCACACAATCTGCTCTGCTCCACAATCTGTGTTTTAATGGATGCTCATAGATTGTCACAGAGCAAAAGTTTTCATCTTAAGGAAACATGTGAACTCTGCAGCCAGCTGCTGTCAGGGTTTGCTGGAGTAGGCAGACTGAAGTGAGGCATTTTGGACTTTCAGTCACTTTTGGGATGCTCTGAAATGTGATGCTGTCCAATCTTCCTACTGCAGAGAATATAATGGACCCTGATTGTTAGTTTAAGATAGGGGAAGGTAATTTGCACATTTTTTGTAAGTGGAAGTTAATAGCTTTGGAAAGGGCTAAACTGATGAACTTCCTTTTTCCTGCTGAGCATGAGATGTGACAAAGTAAGATCCTTGGAAGAGTAGCAGTATCACCCACAGACTCCATGCAAATCTTGAGAGATCTTACATCTCTGGCAAGATGAGGATTGTTCAACATTCATAATACCTGATTTTACAAAAAGTCAGTTTACTCAGCTGGGACTGGGTGCAGGGTTATCAAGATCTTTGCCTGATCACACCAGTAGCCCTTGCCCTTGATGCTCACAGTTAATAACACAGATAATGTTTTGGAGACTGTGAACATTAAGCTGATTTACTAAATCAAAAACTTTTGGCACTATTAGCTGCAACCCTGAGCTGTAAAAAGAATATCCTGTGCCTTTTGCAATATTATTCCTGATCTACATATCCTTAACGTTGTTTCTGATCTATATATCCTTAAATTTCCAAAACTTTATCTGCCTTCCAAGGTGGGATAGGTGGGCAGCGGGATACAGAACGAGTCGTAGGAAGGAAAAGTTTGAATGTGGCATCCTCTAAAAACACCACGAGCCTTTCAGTGCTGTGGGGTCCAAAATAAAGATGCACTGTCAGCATCAAGTTTGCATTCCCGAAATGTCACTTCTGGAGAGGTACTTCAATCCTGTTGACTCTTACCCTGAGTAGTGGTGCTATGAGACTTTGATTGGACTACTCAGATTTTCCCCTTGCTTTTATAGATGTTGTTCCTTGGTGCACTTCTTAACAGAAATAGAGCAGCATAATTTATTAGGAGGGATGGTATTTTGATCTATGATCATCAATAAGTCTGTGGCCTTCAGACCAAACACTATTATCAAGACATCCATTGAACTGGAAACACCATTAGAGAAGAGACAGCTAACTCAGCGTTAATCCAGATTTTTCTGTTCTTCCAGTGTTTGAATATTTCCGATAGTACCAAACCTCTGGCAATTCCAGGTGATTCCCACACTGATTTATTAAGGTGGTCACATAGACAGGTGTCTTTTAATACTGTCCTACAATGATTACACCTCAGGTTGACAGTTAATATAATAATTTCTAGGGTCATGAACAGGGTGCAATATTTGCATGTAAAGATTCAAAAAACTATGCAAAAATCATCTAGTCACAAATGTGCCTTGCACTACCAGCAACATAAATTAGACAAGGTACTGTATACATTTGGAGAACAGTGTCCTGAACAAATCCATTAGTAGTCTAGTGAACATTTCCAGTATAACCAGCATGTTTTCTCTTCTGCAGCTGACAGCAAGCTGCTTAACCCTGGTTACAGTCCCAGCTGAAGCCTTAGTTTAACCAGCATCTACAACCTTTTAAATCTGAAGCTCAGATTGCAGTTGTGTTGGTCAGCTGTAAGAACAGCATCCCCATCACTGTTCTGCACAAGGAAATTACAGGTCTGGCTCTTTCTGCCTTTCTTAATATTTATGCATCTGGTCTGGCAGCATCCATCATCGGGGTTGCCTCAGTTGGTGCCCCAGAGGGATGAAATAATAGCAATTTCAAAACGAGCCACAAGATGAGCAGGAATAAGGAGAGTGGGGGGAGCTGCTCTCAGGAGTCTGTCAGAGTTAGGTTACATCAGGCAGTATCTCTTGCAGCACAGGAAGAAAAATACACCACCACAAATTAGCAACAAAGGAAAACAACGAGTGTGAGCTTGTTTCAGCAGGGGGGTGGGGTGGGAGGAGCATTTGGTAGAACCCTGTAGAGAATGTGCATTGCCAAGGGATCAAGGCCTGGGTGGAGGCACAAAGTACTTTGTAATGGACCTTGCAATCTTCAGGCGTGGGCAGTGACCCGCTCCAGGACCACCCCATGTGCAACCACGACTCCCATAAAGCAACCCAACCCAAGGAGGGGCAGAAAGTATCTGTTCTTAACCTCTGGAGAGCAAGTCACCAAAAGGCAGCAGCTCTGCAGTCCCCAGGAGGAGAGGGAACACCAGACCTCAGCTGGGAAGCTGCTGTCTGACATCAGAGCTTTTTTCTGTCTGTAGTGGTACAGAGGATTTCCCCCCCAGGTTCACACCTGATGTAGGATAAAGGCAGCTGGGTCCCTCCTGGACAGCAGGGTCACAGATAATGACCCTTTCTAGCACAGTGCTTTCTTACACACACCACATTAATTCCCTGCTCCCAGATTTCTCTAAGGAGGCACTTTGCTGAGGTTTTGCTACATTGTCAGAGGCTTTAGATTAACATAGACAACAAAGTAAATTACTAATCCTGAGGACTAGGCATGCTATTTAACGTTCCTTCACAATGTTAAGTGCCCATCTGAGGGGGAAGGGCAGGGAAGGATTTCCAAGTGTGCAGAAATTTTTTGAGCTTCTAAACTGAAGCCCAGCCCCCAAAATTCCTTTTGCTATTTTTTGTTCTTTGACAGTAGCACCCAGAGGCCCCAGATAAAATTATTTTGCAGGTAGGCACTGGAAAAACACACTGTGGATTGACAAAGGATAGTAAGGTGTGAAGTTATTTACCCCTTCCACCAGCAAGATGAAGGGATCTCATATCTCATATCTCCAAAGCTTTTCCTGGCTGCCCATCATCCTCTGCCTCCCCCATACAGAAAGTGCAGCTGCACCATGAGCTGGGGTGAGACATACTCAGAAGCTCTGAAAGCCCAAACAAGCACTGGTGAAATCTTTTGCTTGGCAGGTGTGAACTTCACCTGCTGTCCATCACCTCAAACAACCCCGTTGCCCACCACCTCATCCGAATTCCTCCAAGTAGTGTTCAAAGCACTGATTCTGAGCCATAAAACCTCTCCTCCCTGAGACTGCTTAGAAGCTACTAGAACCCCAGCCCTACAGGTACAGAAGGACAAGACAGTCTCTCCAGGCTTATCCCCCATCCTGCTCTGCAAAGCTGCCTCGTGGGCCTCAGCAATGCTTTGAAGAGCTCAGGAACTGAGACAAAGGGGATGTCACAGGAGAAGGAAAGGAGAGAGGGAGGAGTACTGCAGCCCAGCTGGCTCACTGGATTTGTGTGGGTGGGTGGCAGGTTCACAACCAGCTATTCCTTTTATTTCTGGATTTCTGTGTCTGCTTGAAAAGCTGTACCAGCTCTGCTATATAAACAGAAACACAGAAAATTGGGCTGGAAATGCCAAGATAACCAGAACATCAAATCTTAGCCTCATACCTTTCCTTCGCATTTCAAAATCCATCTCCCAGAACATGTCTGTCTTTAGCCTGAAATTAAATCCCAAGTTTTAACACCTTCACAAGCTTTAAGTATTTTTCTTCTAGCAACTGAGGTTGGCTATTGTCCCAGCAGTCTTCTCTCAGATGAAAGGCTCTATTACACCCAACCCCTTTCCAACACTCCTCCTGGATCATGGGATCACAATTAACAGAGTTTGCACTGAGATGTGCACAGGGATCAAAGGGTCATCAGCTTTGCTGTTCATGCAAAGTGGCAACCTGTCATCTAGAGACCAAGCACAGCACCTCATGGGCTTCCCCACCTCCCAGAGTCTGTCTGGACTGGCAGATTATAGACGGCAAAATGTTTGTCCATTGTGAAAGGTGCCAGTCAAGGATATATTTGGGACTGAGATGGGCACAGCATCTTTTCCCTACTCAACTAAAATACTTCCTTGTTCACACCTTGACTGAGGAGAAGCAGCAGAGTCTTTATCACCTGCTCAAGGATAAAAAATGACCAACTAGTTGGCTTGTCTTACATCCCCTCACCAAACAGGGACTAGTCCATGGGGCTTGTCTCCTGGCAGCTTTATCCTGTTTTGAGCAAGGGGCTGTTCAGATGTGGGTAACCTGGAGCCACTTCTCACACACAAAGATTTCAGCTGCTGAGACAAGGGGCTCAGTGGGAGGGGTCAAATCAGTGACATTCAGTATTGCAGGTGTAATGTAAATAAACACCCAGGGGAAAGGAGAGCACCACTTTGTTTGTGCTGCATCACTCCTTTGTAAATACTCAGAGCTTCCAGTATTAACCACCGCAGACGTGAAAAA
Organism: Lepidothrix coronata; assembly: GCF_001604755.1. Taxonomy (NCBI): domain Eukaryota; kingdom Metazoa; phylum Chordata; class Aves; order Passeriformes; family Pipridae; genus Lepidothrix; species Lepidothrix coronata. Next base: position 152,709 of record NW_016690308.1, on the reverse strand, counting down.
AGCAGGATGCAGAGAGGACATCACAGGAGTCCTTGCACTAGATTTTTTTTTTCCCTTTTTAGCCTAGTTTTCTGAGGAAAAAGGCTTATCTGGTCATGCTGTCTGTCTTTTAATCCCCTCTAATAACTTTTGAATCCATTGGCCAATTTCAACCACCCTTGGGATGGAAGTAGACATTTCAGACACACTAAACGCCCACTCTTCTTATAGAAATGGAGAGCTAAGAAATATAAATCAGTGATAGTTGATGTCCCCTCTGTGGTGTGGCTCCAACCCCTCATTCTGAGAGCTGGCAGTCAGCATGTCAATCAGTTTAGGGATGTAAATGAATCCTCAATCCTAAATCCTGCATGCATTGCCATTCAGTCCCACAAGTGGTCCAGAAGAAACTATGGGCTTGGAAGAATGAGTTAAAGATAAATGAGATAGATCCATAGGAAGTTATGCTGGATTAGTTTTGCTAGTCCTAAAGCAACAGAAGCTTTTTTTTCCTTCTTTTAGGACAATAACCTTAGAAAAGCAGAATCAGTGTGTAATTTCAGGGATTAATATTGTGGCTTTCTCTCTTATCCTTTTCTGCCTTGAAATAGTAACGTCTAAACCTTAGCTCCTGAAGAAAGAGGAGGAAACCAACACTGATAATATGAATGAATCCCTTAAAGCAGGACCATGAAGAATAACAAGACCATGAAAGCCATTCAGCTGTCCTTTTGGTTCAGGGATAGCAACTTCATGCAAAGCCTCTGTCCCGGGCAGCAAAACAGCAGGGAAAGACTCCCATAGGAGCCTGATTGTTGGGCTGAAATCCTACTCTCCTGAGAGCAGCATATGGTACATGAGAGCTGCAAAAGCAGCCTCTGAATTTACACACACTTTTAGCTTTATTTCCCAGACTATGTGAACCACACTGAGGATCTGAACCTAGAAACAGGACCTTGGTGTCTTAACAAGGTTTTGTGCATGCATGCACAATATGCTGAAAGTAAGTTTTAAGCCAGGAGCGAAAATATGCTCCCAAACTCACTGTGCCTTTGCTACAAAGGGATGCAGACAACCACAGGACTAACAGATCTTTTTCCCACATGGCAAGCTCAACGTCTTTCAAAGCTTCCCCCCCCCAAAAAAAAATAAATCTAGCTCAGCTGCTATATATCATGAGAAATGGCTGGTGTGCCCAGCACACTGGCAGACTGCCTGGCTACCAGCTGTGGTCCGATTTCTAACCCCGCTAAAAACAGAGGTCTGCCAGTGGACACAGTGCCACAAAAGCTGCAGAAAGCAATGCCTGCCTTTGGATGTGCCTGTGAAACCCCAGTCATGGCCAAGGAGATGAAGGCAACGCTGTGGGCAAGACTTCAGGCAACTGGGCTCTCTTCACAGCGGACAGCAATGACCTGGCATCATGGAAGCCAGTAGGAAAACTCAACCCTGGCTTCTGCCTGGAGGGCAAGAAGTTCAAAGAACTCCAAGCTGGCCTGTGGCCAGACTGAGAGGAGTGTTTAACTGGGTGCCTTTAAGACGCATTTCAAACATTCCCATAAAAATGCCATTTCCATCTAAGTCCTACGCAGGCAGGCTTGCTCTGCTCCTCTCCCACTTAAGGAATGCAGCAATTATGCCCACAATGGGAGATCATCCCGCTCAACAGCCAAGCTGCTTTCCCATCAGTCAAGCTCTGGTTCTGGAGGCAGCTCTCACCTCAGAATCAGCACCTGACAGGCAAACTTTGGCTGGCTTTGAAAATTGAAAGGACAAGGTAAAATTTAGGTGTCAGGAAGGCCAAATTACACTCGGAATTGCTTTATGTGGGCTGATCAGTGCAGATCTGAAAGGCCAGTTTCCATGATCTCTAGGTATCTTGTGCTCTATCCTCTCTCCTGCCCATGTAAGCACTTCCCAGGCAGCCTCTAGACACTCTTCTGATGTATTAACTCATAGCTATTAACCAGCATAGGATTTTCAAGGCCACATTTGCTGTACCCATCTCTGGGATTCGGGGTTTACTGTTTGCAAGTCCTGCAAATCTTGTCTTGAAGGCAGCCTCAAGGTTTCTGTCAGAAGGCAAGGTAGTACAAACTTTTTTCCTGCAAGGTAGTTCATCTATTTGCTGTTTTCTTATTACTGTAATTTTCATATTCCTTTATCCTGTGAACAGCTCTTTTCAGGTCAAGATGCTGAGAAAAAATCTGTGTTGCAAAGTCAAATGCACCTTCGTTATTTAGTTCCACAATGAAAGCCAATGACACTCTTTTGCAAGCCTTTCTCAGAAGGTGCAGCTCACTTGTCTATCCTGGAACAGACAGGAACCTTGATGAAAGTCAGGTGATTTTACCTCCAGTAAGATAAAACAGAGTGATGTCCAGCAGAGAACTACCTTCATGTGCTTTAAACAAGAGTAATGTGGGTTTTCTTCTTCCTCATCTTGTCTTTTCTGGCATGTGTCCCCTGAGTCAGTTGCAACCTGGAGGATTATTTCTCTCTGTGTTGTAGAGAAGTGCCTTTCTTTTGTTTCAGGTATTCAGAAGATTGTAGATATCTTTATAAAATGGAGATCTCACCTAGTTCATTCAGGTCTCTGGCACCGCAAAGCTGCATTATTGCAACATGCTCAACTTAGGTCTAACTTCAATTTTAAAGACTGTTTTGTCAAGAATACAGTGAGGCAGTCTGCCTTCTGCATAGACCACACCACTTGAGCACATTACACATGAATTACACACACATCTTACTGCTAATTCACTCCCAGGCATCATTCAGAATGCAAAACCTTAGCAACAAACTCCAGGAAAGATTTGAGCCTCAGTTATACCACTGTTCTGATACAGCTCTCTGTGATGGAGCTGAGCTTTGTCCATAGAACAGATCCTACCTCTAGAATTCAGACATATTGGGAAAAAGATCTCGCCTCAATCTGAATTCAGAATAAGATAAATAATGTCCTTCTATTCACTTACAGGTGAATGCAGGCTTCTCTTCAGATTAATCTCTGAAGATTAATCTCTGAGTGGCCATTTGGGGTCTGAAGGCAGCTGCTCCTGTTCCCTGCCCAGCCCTAGAATAAAGATTGGTCCTGTCTTAACCACAGCAAAGCAAACCTCAGCTGTAAGGGTGATAGGTGTCTTTTAAGTCCTCCTAGCAAAACTGTAGATAATACTACCACCTGAGACTTGACTTAGCACTTGGGCTTGATCAACACCCAGTTCAGAGGAGGTGGGAAACACAGCGTGACCTCGATGCCATTTCACATCTTCCCTAGTTTCCCCACTCTCTGAGCAGCAGTGTATCTGCACAGGTGGGAACTGGTGCCCAGCTTTTGTGCCAACACGAGTTGCAGCTCCTGACACTCCCTGGTTTATTGCTAATGCAACAAATAGCCTTGGGTGTGCAGTATTTGTTATGACAAGCTGGAAGAGGTCCATGCATCAGATGATGAAGTTGTTCTTGTTACTAGCAGGTGCAATTGTCTTTTCTGCTGAAATAGTACACTTTCTTCCCCATTTGCTCTTAATTTCTTCTCCTCTTTGACTACTTTTTAAATATTTTACAGATGTTGTACACTCATGGCTAAGCTCTGCAACACATTTTCAGCAGTTTTGTTGAGTCTGCATTTTCAGAGTCTATATGGGGCTAGGATCAGGGTTAGAGCCACTCATGCCAACACACTTTGAATGCTCTCTTGCTCATACAGCACAGTCTTGACATGCACAGCAAAGTCCATGCCGAGAAAAAGCTAGACAAGCCCCCAGGAGAGGTTCATTTTGAGGACTGGAGGCCAGCACAGACCTTGGCTGAAAAACTCAGCATCCCTGAAGACAAAAGCCTTTTTGTGTTTCATCACCTAAACAGCACATTTTAGCCATCCTACATCAGCAAAGCACACGGTGAGAGCACAGATGTTTCAAGTTCATACAGCACCAATGCAGAGACAGAGGCACCTCCAGGCAACGTCTGGGGTCATACAAGGGCATTGTCACATAAGTTGTTTTCTCTCTCTACACCTGATTAACCAGGTAAGGCATGCTCACACAATTTCTCTCCATGAAAAGCCTGAATCCCGTGCTGTCTCTTGGAATGGGAGGTGCTGCTGCTTGGAACCAAGCAAAAGCAAAGTGATGGGGAATGGTCACCTAAGTAGAATTTGAGGCAGGAGTGGGAAGGTTCTGGAAAAAATAAATGAACGGTGGTGAAGACAGAAATTCTGGAGGGCTGTGGGTGGAAAGACCCTTCACTGGGTCCCTGGAACTGAAAGGGGCATGCTGAGGCTATCTGTGGAGATTTGAAGAGGTGGACCAAAAATTTGTTTTCTAGTGTATGGTGCAGGGCCAGCTCTCTGTTGTGCCATTTCCACAGGACTTTGGGCATGAAATTTGTCCTTAGTTTTCCCCCTGTAAAATAAAAAAAACAGCACTCGCTGTGGTGCAAGGATGCTGTCTAAATAAACACAAGAGATGTCATTTTTGGTAGGTTTTCTTTTTTTTTCTTTTTCTTTCTCTTCCTTTCTTTCTTTTTCTTTATTTCTTTCTCTCTCTTCCTTTCTCTTTTTTTCCTTTCTTTCTTTTTCTTTTCCACTATCTCATTTTCTCTTCATTGATTTTCCAGCCCAGCTTGGCAGTGTTATCAAATGCCCAGATACCTCAATGAGGCAACTCAAAAGCACCCAAGGCAAACATCACTCTCAGACTGATCTCCATCTCCATTCTCAAGAAGACACAGGCTCTTCTCTGTGGAGTGATGGCCCTGTCCTCCAAAATTATGACTCCCTTTGCCTCAGCTGCTGCAGCTTTTCCTTTGGAGGTTATCTCAGGCCAGCCCAAGCTTCCTTGAGGCTGGTTGAACTGACAGTAAAGAGCAGAGCTTCTCAGCCCTACTGGATCAATCTCTGAGAAGCTCAGCCTGACTCTCACTCCAGCCCTGTGATCAGTCTGCCCCTGTGACTTCACCTATTCTCCCCTCCCAGAGAAACAAGTGAAGTGTCACAGCCAATAAAATCCAGGAACAGTGTTTGGACAATGAAAGTTCTGCCCTTAAAAAATAGCATTTAAAATTAATGGCAAGTAGCACATATGAGTTCCTCCTTTAACTTAAATCTAAACACAGTGCTCACAGTAAAATCAAATTGTCATCCAAAGCATTTACCTCCATTATAAAAAATTTTTGCCAATTCCAATATAAAACTGCTACTTTAGTAACAAAGGAGAGGTCTTTGGATTTTCAAAATACAGAACAGGTCCCTATGAGCTATTCAGGCATAAAAGTCACTGTTCACCAAAATAAGGATTTCTCAACCCATATTTGAGCATCTGAGAAAGAAACTGGCCTCACAGCCAAGATGTTATTGCCTGGATCAGCATTCTATATATGGGGTAAAAAAAGGAGAAAACTATACCAAGTGTAAAGTGCTAATAACTGTCAAGAAAACATGAAAAGCACAATAAACAGCACACGTTCACTTTAGTAATTTGAGGCTGTAAAATGGGAAATAAAGTCAAAACTAGGAACACCAAACACACACAAAACATGTTACTAAATATACCAGTGTGGTAAATGCTTATATGGCAAAAGGGATACTGTTTGGACCCTTTCTTTTGGCCAGGAGAACAGTTATGAGACAGGAGTGGTTCTGGTGGTGGGTCAGGATGAATACGAGCCCTTTCACTCAACCAGTGCTCTGCATTTTCCTCCACCTTCCTCAGCCTCATTCTTCCTCTCCCTCCTGGAGGCTCAGTGCACTGGAGGAAGAAGATGGGGTGGAGTACAGCAGCTGTGGCTGCAGGACTCCTGGGTTCAGCAGTGCAGGGAAAAGTGAATCCCAAAACCCATCCTTTGTCCATTTCTAACTTGGATGCTGTTGGGTTTCCCTTCAGCAGCAGTGGGGGATGACTCACTGCTCACTGAATTCCCTGCACACCAGTGCTTGGACTGAAGTGCTCTGTGCACACAGAGTCCACAGTGGAGCATACAGTAACCCATGGCCTTGTGAGGCGATGGAGACCACAAGGATGTTCCTCCCTCCATCCCCCCACACTCTGCAGGATCCAGACCAGAACATAAGTTAGGGTGTGCTGCGGGCCTGATTTCCCAATCCTCCCAGTCTACAGTGGTGTGATAAACCAGCTTTCCCAGTGCAGGGGATGGTGTCATGCTGAGCACACCTAGGTCATGCAGTGCAGAGCCCCATTAGAGATCCCTGGACCAGCTCCAAATGAGTAAAAGCATCCACAGCACATAATACAGCAGCATATAACGATAGTAGGTCAGGTCCTAGAAGCAATAAAACCACATTAGCAGCATGTAAAACTATGCTAAGTAGCCTCTCTGGTTGTGCCCTGGAAAAAAAAAATAGCCTCCTCCAGTAGCTCTTTACTGCAACCACTTACAAGAGAGCCTGGGATTTTTTTTTAGGTTCAGAGGAAAAGCTCTTGGGGCATGGGCTGCCCTTGGTCACAGTGGGATGGTGAGGGATGGTATAGACCCTCAACAACTCATGCAATCAGCCACAGAGAGATACTGCTGCTCTTCAGCAGAGCTCTTTCATGCTTGGTGTGTGACTACCTGCAAGGTGCAGGGGGTGAGAGGATTTGAGCAGCTGGAAGAAGCAATGCCTCATTGGGGTTAAGGGCACTCCTTTGTCCAAGGGTAGGGGAACCTGACTGCTGCTGAACTGAAGAAGCAGACACTTTAACACAAGAGTGAGATTTAGAAAATCTCCAACCTAAAAGTACTGTACTTCTCCAATGAAGCCAGTGAAGCACAGCTTTCCCACCAATAACATTTATTGTTATTATTATTAATATTTATCATTATTCTCAGGGCACACAAGTAAGGTAGATGGTTCCTGCAACAAGGTGCTTACAAAGAGCCTAATTGTTTTACACAAAATCCATGTTTCATCCAAGGGATACCACCCAGCAACTGATACCAGGATGAAAGAGAACCCAGCAGAGATTGCACTTTTGTTACACATTTTTTCCAGCAAATAACTGATTAAAGTTTGCATTCCAAGTACAGCTATGCTCTAGGCTTATGAAAAATCTTCTCATTTGAAAGTCATTTTCCTCCTCTGCATCTGGGACAATCAGCAGCATGAAATAGAAAATATTAATAAATAAATATGCATCAGCCCAGAGTTCATGTTCAGTCAAAGCAGGGAGGCCTTGTGTCTCTTGCTCAGGGACCCCAGCATCAGTGGGATTGAAAGACTGAATTCAGATACTTTCAGTAAATGAAAGAAAATCTCACTGCTTTGCAGGGATTCAGTCGTGGTTTTGGAAGTTATCTCTCCTCCTCATAAACCTTGGTGTTCAGCTCATTGACCCAGGGCTATAGCTCACCTCCCAGCTTGGGCTTTCCCACAGAGCAGAGGATTTATCCCAAAGCCCAGAATGTTTCAGCCCAGGAAGAGTGTGCTGAGGACACTGACTGTCCCAGTGATGGTGTTTTGTTGGAGTCTTCAGCTAAGGATCAAGTCAGAGAGCAGCAATTTACTGCTTAGCTGCAGAAGGACACTGGCTGTAGGATGATGACTGGTTTTGACTCTGGTAGCATTTTCCTAAGTCCCAGTTATGTGTAGGCTGTTAGCAGAAACACAAAAGAAGGTGGCATGATATCATAACCACATTCCCTGGGAAAAAAAATTATATTTGCAGTTGCCATCATGTGAGGTGGGAACACGTATCAGACTTTTATGTATTAATGGCTGTCCTTTAATAAAAGAGGTGCATGGAGGTCTGGAGATGTGAAGCAGATCTGTTTTACTGAGGCTGTCTGCAGAGGAAAGGTGTCACCCTTAATGAGATGTTGAGGACTTTTCCCTTTCCTAGTTTCCCAGCTCTCTCCAAATACCTGCTTCATTGTCCTTCAAATCCCACGTTGGCCATGTAGTGCAGAGCCTGTACAGTCACTCTCCCTGGACCCTGAATGGCTCAAAAATTTTTCTACCTCCTATCCTATGACAACCAGAAATGCTGCACACACTTCAGAGTGCAAAATGATTTATTAAAAAAAAAATAAAATAAAAAAAATGAAAAGAAGTCAAGAATAACACATTACTCAGATGCCTGTGATAGAGCAGAAAGAATCAGTGAGAAAACTGCAGCTAGAGAATTTGCTGGCCTTTCTAAGGGCAAGAAGGAACTTTTCAAACACATGAGGAACAAAATGTATCCTCTAAGTACCATCAGGCACAACAGAACAGAAAGGGTAGAAATGTTCAATACCTATTTGTTCTGTACTAGGAAAAAAATCCATGCAATGGAGCAATAATATGCTGAGAATGACATTTCACATTTAAGAGCGATAAAGAAGTACAAAGCACACCGGTTTCTTTAGCTAGACTTTCTATATCAACAAGTCATGGTAATTGAACCCAAGAGTTACTACAGACTTGGCCAAGATGTACTCTGAATATCAGTGTTGCTTTTCTAAGTACTGGGACGCAGTGGTAAAGCACCACAAGAAAATGGTTGTGGCAGTATTTTATACAGCTAAGCAGAAGATCTGAGTGACTGTGGGCTTCTCTGCTTTCTGGGCAAAAGAACAGAATAGCTGATGCAGGGCTTGGTTAATCAGGGCTCAGGGGACAGTGATAGAAATTGATGGGAACATTACCCTTGTAGAGCATTTCAGTTCCCATGCCCAAAACACAAGGGTTATGCTGATAAATTAGAAAGGTCTAGGGAAGTATCACTAAGGACAACTATGGGCTAGAAAACAGGCTCATAGTAAATGCTTCAGAGAGCTCTATCATACCAAAGAAAATGGAAAGGGATGAATTAATCACTACCAGCACCCTTGGACAAACACAGCTAAAACATTGCTATTCCTCTCCATATTACTGAGTACTCTGCAGTCTGTCAAGACTGATGTAGAAGAAATCCAGTGGCCAGGAACTAGAACAAAAGAAATATAAATTAGGTGTAACGTGCACCATTTAAAGAAAACAATTTAACCATGGCTTACAAAAAATAAAGGGTGGAAAATCCACCCATGTCAATTCCTTTTTTCTTGACAGTATATGCTGTAGCTGAAACAATACTAATTATGAGGAGCCCTCTGCTATTCTGGAGACAGAGTACATGATCACAGTTTTACTTTACAGTTTTATAACCTCTAAATTATGAGGTTGGACCTAAATTGCCTAGCCTTTCTTTTTTTTTTTCAGTCCCACTACCAAATGAACAGAGAGGCACAAGCCAAAGTTGTGTACTTGGGCTTCAAGTACGCACTTCACAGTGTGCGTGGAGCTCTGTTATAAAATGTGATGGGAGGGAGGAGAAAGCCATCCAGACAAAGATAAACAGATGCAACAGCAAAAAATAAACATTACTGCAAATCTAGACAGGTTCAGGGTCCCTTGCTGCAGAAAGAGGGCTCAAATCTCTGCTCCCTTTCTGCTCCAGTGCCTGCCACAGCTCGGCTGTCGACGGGCTGCGTTACAGACAGGCAAGCGTCACCCCACGACACCACCTAATTGGCACCCAGCCTTCCAGGGAGTGGGAGATAGTCAGCCTAAAAATAGGCTGTTCTCTGTTTTGGCTCTCCCCTCTCTCCATCCCCCCGCCAAAGGCACAAGGCTGGCGGTCCAGGGAAAAACATCCAGAAAAACAGCAGTCTCAGCGGAGAGAGCCAGGAGGTGTTTTTGGAGGGGGAGAATCGGGATGGGGTGCTGTCAGGGTGATGCTGAGCATAGCACAGGGGTCTCTGCCTGCCGTCCTGCTACTGGGAAAGAGTGATTTCCAGCCCCTTTAGCACAGGAGATGCAATCCAAGCCCCTGGCCCCACTGGAGGTGTGGGGACAGAGCAGAGCCACACAAACCACCCCTGCCCTCCAGGATGGTGTCCCAGCCAACCCACTGCTGAGGAAAAGCAACTGAGCTTGGCTCTTGTGGAAGCTCCCCCAGCAGCTCCCTCATTGTTCCCTTCTCAGAAACTCTCTCTGGACATCCCTTTATCCTGTGAAGGCCTTTGCTTCAACAGACTGTGCAATTTTTGGTTCAAGGAACCAGCATTTATAGGCAGAAAAGCCTCACAGGACAGTTTTACTAGGAATTTCATTGACATTGAAGATCCTCGTAGAACTTTGATGAACACTTGAACTTTAGTCTGACATTTAAGTGCCAAAAACTCTGTATGAAGCCCAAATTAAGATATCTTATACTCTGCTATTGATGTTTCCTTTCATATTCAGTTTTACAAAGCCCCCAAACATCAGTAACATTTTAGAAAGCATTGGTTCTGCTTTTAACTGCATATGACAAGTCAAAATCAATTAGAGATTGATCTCAATTCTGCTTTTTTTTTAATTTATTTTTAGCCTGCCATTCAGTTACCAAAGTGAAGAAATGCAATCAATGAAGTGAACTTGCTTTGTAGCAAAGCTTTTGCCTAGATTATAAGACGTTTTGCAAAGTTTCTCAAGCTCCTAAAGGCAACTGTGCAAATAACGCTGCTTATTGAATTCTGCAGAGTGCTCTAACAGCAAGACTGATGGGTGGCCTAATACATTGTGTAGTTGCTATAAGCAATGATCTCCCATGCTAATCACAACTTTCACATTCATTAATGTTATAGGAACCTCCTGGAAAAAATCATGTAGCGGGGAACGATTCAAACATATGCAAAGCTAGCTGTGACTATAAAACTAGCTTTCAAACTGACATTGGGGAGAAAATATTCAACATATTTGGCATCCCATAGACCTAAATATGTGAGATGATGCTTTTTGAGTCCTGCTCTGGGCCACGTGGTCCTGCAAACCACAATTTAAAATGGGCATGAAGTGATGTTGCTCTGCATTCAAGGTGAGACTCTGGTCCACTGAAGTGAGATGAGAAAATGCCCTTGCAAGGGCATTCCTCCAGGTTGTTGCTTGGGTTGTTTCCTGTCTGGGCAGGACTTTGGGTTAATATTGGGAAAGGATAAAACAACAGATGCACATAAGTTAAGGCAGAGTTACTCCTTGGCCACCTCCGGGGACCATCACACCATAAAAACAGTGCAGCTGGCACCAGCCCCACCTTGGAAAACAAACCTATTGACCCAAGGGCTGGTGGGGTGGTTGGCAGTTGTATGGCCCTGCCACTGGTCAGCAGCACTCCCTGCTTTACAAAACTGCCCAGAGCTGAGAAGCTGAAAATGAAGGTACCAAAGGGAGTGCATGGGATGAGGAACCTCCCTGAAAGGGCTCACCCATGCAGCAGGAAACAGCCTCTGCATTTCTGGGGCACAAGGGCTGCTGGAATTCATAGATACAACACTGATAGTCCCTCCAAAAGGTGTTTTAAAACACTGTCCTCCTGGGCCAGGTAAACAAACAGCCATCAAAAATAACCTCTCTAACAGAAATAAAGCTTCTGGTGTAGACCACCCCCTGCAAACCAAACCAAGGCACTAGCTTGCCAATAAAATACACCATTTCCATGCTGTGTGCCAATGCCTGTGTTTTCCCTGGGGCCTTGTGACCTTTTAAACTCAAAGGTAATGCTGCATGTTGCTCCCTCCTGATCCTTTCCTCCTAGAGGACTGCAGAGAACTGGGCACTGCTCATTACATGCCTCTGCACTGGATCTGCCTATGACAACCTCACGGTGGGTTCCCAGCTTTGCGCCGTCACGGTTTATCTTTTGCGGCCAGAAGCCCCTGTTTCTGCTCATCAAGAAAAAAGGCAGCCAGCACGTGTGCACGTCGCTCCCCTGGCAAGATCCTTAAGAAAGGTGACTCTGTGCCAATTATTAGCTCTGAAAGCACACCTGGACATAAACACCCTGTGCAAGATACGGGGGGAGGGGGAAAGCATATTGATCGGCAACGACGGCAGAGGGTGGGTTTGATTTATCGGGGGAGGCAAAAGCTGTGGCAGAGAGAGGCGAGGAGGAGGAGCCCGAAGGTGGCTCCCAGCCACGTCCACGCTCCTTTGATCCCGGGGCCATGCTGGCTGCAAGCCAGTCCCTGCTGTGGGCTGTGTTAATCTGCGCTGGCCGCGGGTGCCTCCCGGGAGGCTCGGTGGCAGCTGGAGATTACCGGGGTCAGGGACACCCTCCATTTTCCCTTCCTCGCACCACTCGCAGCGATGGTCGGGCCGAGGGCCGGGAGAGAAACAGCCACAGCCTCGTTGCATGGACACACAAAGCTCAGGGGTATCCTCGGTGCGATCCCTGCTGCCTCTCGTCCTGGTTTAACGCACCTTCTAGCTGGGCACACATATGCCATCTGACACCACAGATATGCCAGTTCCCAGCAGAATGGGGAGTATGCAACTGGTGGAGCTGGAAATGGCATTTTCCATGTCTTTGCTTCTTTCCTGATTTGGTTTTATATATTTTTATATATATATACATATATAAATAAAAGAGATATATTTATCTCTATATGCATAAAAATGGTTATTATATCAGATGTATTCATATTTGATGAACATAAGTTGGGCAGCAATGCTGATACAGTCAAACATTCCCCTTGCACACAAGGAGCCTCAGATATAACAGTGCATGGGGCAGGATTAGAGCAGGAGGGCCATAGTCCTCTGGGACATCATCCCACTTTCACCTCCTCCAGTCTTTCAACAGGACCTCAAGCTCTCTCATGGCTCAAGGCACCCTTGGTCCCTGACTCCTGACACCCACTCCTCAGCATATGGTACATGCAGACCTATCCACAACCTCCTGAAGCCAACTGGGATCTTCAGCAGGTTTGGATCCAGCACTAAATCGTATGATGGAACCTCTTCAGATTATTCCTAAAGGTGTTGAGATCCCAGGGCTTTGTTTCCAAGTCCCCTTTAAAACTATACAATTACAGCCCACACTTGGCATTACCTGATTTCGTGGACATGACTGGTGTAGGTGAAGCAGTGACTGGCCTGGAAATGGGACATTAAACATAAAATGCAATATAATATGGAATAGCATTAAAAATTCTGTCAACGCACATTACTGAAGTAATGTGCTCCCCTATGGAGTTCTGGTGGATCCATAGCTGTGTAGTATGTGGCTGGGTCACCCCATGGCCACTTTCTTACATTACACTTTCTTACACTCCTTGAGTCTGTCTATTGTCAATCCAGGAACATCCTTTAACAGCACTCACAAACCCCAAATATTTTTCTAGTCCTGAACCTCTGAATCAAATTGTCCAGTAGGTTCAAAAGCTAGAGGATAAGAGAGAGGCACAAAGGCGAACCAACAGAGAAACAGAGCAACAGAAGATGAGTTTTTGGGGCTTGTGCAACTAATGACTAAATACACAGGAAATCAGAATTTCCTGTGCGAAAAAAGGAATTGTGCTATTATTTCTTTCTTATATTTAACAAATCCAAGCACTAAAGGGATAAAAAAGACATTACATCTGGCATAATGGTTAATTAAAACCATCTAAAAGACAGCTTTAGAAAATTTCAGAGAGGGAATGATGTTTCAAAGTGTAATGTCAGCTCTGAAGAAGTCAAAAGGAGCTTTACCTTTGGCTTCACCAGGCTCTGGATCAGGCCCTTAAAATAGTTCTGGAAATGCTCCAGAAAACTTATTTCTGATACATTTAAGCTCTGTGCTTTGCAGCTATTCGGTGATTTTCTCTGTTAGTGTTAAACTGTCCAGGGGACTTTTATGCTCGTAAACAAATCCTCCATCTCCCTTATGTCGCTTTTACATCGACACTGCATCACTGACTTCAATAAACAGCCTCCTGATTCACCCTGTTATGAGACAGCGAGCAGAATTAGGCACCAGAGATGTGTCTAAAAGCCTTGGTTTCAGGTTCTGAACATCACTTAGGATAATTAATAAAAGAAAACCACAGCCCAGAATATTTCAATGTTTTCAGATCATAAGCTCGTACGCAGCCACTTGCCCTGTTCCCAGGAGTCTACAATCATAATTTTGGTTGGTTTTTTTTTAATTATTGTTATTTTTATTCTAAGGGTCTTTTATGCCATTCTGCATATCTCTATAAAAGAAGGCAATGTGTTTCCCAGTGTGGCATTTCTAGGTTCTTTCTGGCCTGCCCTAAGAAGCAGCTAAAAAGCAGCGATCTGCACTGGGACCTGACTGTTGAACACACAACACACAGAGCAAGAACCCGCCAGCCCAGCACTGCTCAGGTTTCACAAAACAGGGAAAACCTCGAGAAAATTTTAACAAAAAGAACAATTTTTCCTGGGTGTAATGACATGTGAGGAGCAGTGCTGCATCTCACAACTACCGGAGAAAGCAAGTTTTTCAAGCCATCCTGTGCAGGCAGAAGGAGATCTGTACACCTTGCAGGTGCTTGTTCAGACACTGTATGGACATAACAAAACTTTTGAGGGTCGTCAAGTTTAGCAACTTCATAGAAAAGCAAACTCAGTGTAACTCAAGCAAAACTTCCGCTAAGGGCAAAAGAACCCAAAACCACAGAGATTTTCCTGGGAAAGTTTCTACCCCAGTTTTACCCTCCCATGAAGGATTTGGAGCTTCAATTCAAAACTGCCTGAATCCAGCAGGAACATGAGCATAATGAACCTACAGGAAATTTGTTCTAGAAACACTAAAGTACTTCTTTAGCTAAAGTACTACTACAGAAGTTTCATGAAAGGATGGGGCAAAGGGGAAAAGCACAGATAGGATTTATTTTGTCTTTATCTTTCCATATTCATATGATGATTCCTTTTTTTTGTTCCCTTTAGCTATGACGTTCAGTTTCATAACAACTATTTACTTTTCTCTCTTTATCTAACAGCTGTCTGCTGAGAAAGATGGAAAAACAAACTAAACATGTTAAAACCAAGAGAAACCATTCATATGCAATGTATAATTGAGTGCTATATTTAAGTCTTTGTACATTATCTTTCAAATTATATTTAGTTTCAACAGGAGGGGAAAAAAAATCTCCCTTACCTTCTAAAATTAGCAACAGAATTTGTATATTGTTTTCAAATACAACCGCTCTTCCTCAGAAACTTTTGCCAGAGAATAATTAATGACTGGAGACAGGGAATCTGACTAGATCAGATGTATTTTGACATTGGCCCACTAACGGTCACCTAGAGCAAAAAACGGGGGAAGTCCTCAGGGAAAGGGCCGTGTAAATCTGGATTAGCTCTGCTGAAGTCAAACAAATCGATCTGGATTTACACCGGCAGAGCCGAGAGGAGGATTCATCCCTCTGTTTGACGGGCACAGGGAAGGAAAGAGCTACGAGGACCTCAGCAAACCGGGGGGGGAACTTTGCCACGCACTGCAACTCCGAAGGGGTTATTTCCCAAGGGACACACAACACACGCCGGAGCAGCCCCTGCTCTCACATGAATGAGAACCACACGCACGCATCGAGGGAGATTAGACCTCTCGACGTGAAACACTTCTGAAAAGAGACAGAGGAGGGAGGAAAAAAAAAAAAATTCTTAAGATACTTGCAGTGCTTTCCAGACCCTCTTGCTGCGGACACGGCCGGCAATGCCTTTGGCCCCCCCAGCAGCACGGGAGCTGCGCATAACTCGATGTCAGAGGCTGGGAACAAGGCTGGGGAGGCAGCGGAGACGATGTGCTGGGCCCCGGGGAGGGAGAGAGGGCGGCCGCGTCACGGCGTCGCACGGGCTGTACTAATATGGGGAGCAGCGACAGCCAGAAATCCTCGTCCGGAAGGAAAGGACAACCCCTGTAACACGAGAGTCGGCACACCGCCGTGGGGGGCTCCGGAGGGTTTGGGGCTTCCACGGGCCAGGAGAACGGCACCATTGGCTGCATCTGATGTGGCAGCCAGGGGAACAAGTTTTGGTGCAGGGGGGTCCCTTCCCCGCAGCACTCATCTCTATTAAACGCGGCGTAATTACCCTGTTATAATCAGGCAGGTATTTTAAAGAGGCTTTAGTGTGATTTTATAATTGTGCATTATGTAACGGCCACTAATGTGTCAGGCCTCAGACAACACCAAGTGCCTGTCTACAAGTCAGGCTCTAACACTTTAAAGGTGCTCCCTCCTATCCCCCACTAACATCGCTCTCCCTAAACCTCTGCCCACTCCACATCACAGGGAAAACCAAAAACTTCATGACAGAGTTTCTCCTCTTTAGGAGCCTTACACCGTGGTGAGGGAGCTTTCTTTATTTATCATCACTTCTTTCTAAAGTTCATGTTTTTTGGGATTTCCCAAGGGCAGTGTCTGACCTCGCACAGCCTGGCAGCAGAGATGCTCCTCAGAGGACCAAAAAGGGCTGGCAGTGGGGCATAAAATCCAAGTTGGCTCCTACAGGGGTGAATTTTTGCTCACTGGAAATAACTAGAAGTGATCCCTCTGTACTGTCCTGTTTTGATTTCCCAGGACCAAGTTTCTGTAAACGTGAAGCCTTGATGCACATAAAACTTGTTAGACCCAACATGCTGCAAGCCAGCCAGGCAGAACAGTGGCATATTCAGCCACCAAGACAATAACAAAACTGACCATTTTGGGGGGCAAAAGTGACCATTTCATTATGATAAGGAAAAGAATCTTGGAAAAATAACTTTAGAAATAATGCAGTTTTTAAGAATGGATTTTGGTCTAAAAAGTTAATCTTTAATCTACCTTCAGCTAACAGGTCTTAAAAAAAAAATTGCCCATCAACAAGTTTTTCTATAGCTTTGTATCATATAGATCTGTTTTATTTTCTCTTAAGCCTTAAAGTCAGCAGGCAAAAAACCTCAACCACAACTCACACCTCCCAAGAACCCTTCAAAACCCTAAGACCTTAGGCTTAGTGTTCACGGTCAGGCTTCACATGCCATGAATATTGAGAAAGACTCATTTCTTCCAACACACCACAGTCTGCATTCAGTCACCTAACTTTTTACAAACTTGCAATTAAAATCAGTAAGACTTTTTATGTATTCCATACTAATATTGGAGTTGGATTAAAATTAATAAAGCACAAGTTGCAGATATCTTTCAAGTGATAACTTGAATGCAGAGCAGTTTTAGCACCTTAGGAATCCAGCAAGCTTTAAAAAGAACCTACAACCTGTTGGTAGGGCTCTCAGCATTGCAGTAAAAAGCCTCTTTGGCAGAAATTTAGCAAAGCAAGAAAGCTCAATTCAAGCTGAGAGATGAAATAAATAATCCAGTAAAGAATGGACTTATTTTTGACAAGATATAAAAGAAAACCTCTGATTTTAAAATCAAATAAAAAAGGGCAAAGAGAAAACTTGGAGCTTAGGAGAATTTAAATTTTTTCTGCATGTTTTGGTACAACAGTACTATTTGATGTGTCAGATCTCTTAATTCAAAAAGCTCTTGCAATATTACGATAAAAATAAAACCCAAGCCATTCCTGTCATGCAGAACTGTGATTAAAAAAGGCTTTGTTCAATACAAAGAGCAAGGAGGCATGGTTTTGCCATGAAGGATAAGGAATCTTTTGACACTGATGAAAATTTTGCACACAAAAGATTCACAAGGTGACCTCCTCGTGGAAGGCCAGGCCACACCTCCTCAAAGGTGGGCGTGTGAGAAGAGAGGGAATTTTTGTCGTTCTTTTGCCATCTTTGCTGAGAATTTGGCTTTGTGAAGTCAGACTGATAAGAAACCTGAAAAAGAGGGGTAGAAGGGGCAATTATGACAGCTGGTACTACATGCATTTAACAAAACCACTCTTTCCTGAGTCAACTAGGGACTGGGATATGTGATAACTTCGGTAGATACGCCCTCTTTCTTCTCCCAACCTGAAATCTGGGATCTTGCTCACTGCAACTGGACAGCCCGGAGCTGGTCCAGTAACACCGCCCCAGAATGATTGGGAAATAAATAAGGAGACATAATTAACCTAAGAAAACGAAGGTACATTTGTAAGACTGACCAGATCACCTGCAGTTAAACTAAAAGGAAGATACCATGTGTATGATGGAGCAAAAGGATCCTCCACAACAAACTTTCTGAACTACGTGGATCTCTTCAGTGACACAAAAACTGCCAGAAGGAGAGAGGAGTTAGGGACATTCCAGTTCTGGAAAAGTTTTCTCTTCCTCATTATTAGTAACTCTAATTACTTTGAAAGAAGAGCAATGAGATAAATCCTGTAGAGCCAGAAATGTGACCTGATTTTCTTCCTGATTTAGAAACTGTCACTTTGCAAGAGAAACCCAAAGAGACAGAGACAGGTCAAAGTGGGCCCATCAGTTTTGTTTGCAGACTAAATAATAAACCAAGATCAATAGAAATACAACCAGGGTTTCCTTTTGGTAGATATTCATAAGGACAATCCTATTTAAAAGATAAATAAACACACATTTATCTAAACTTTTTTGCAGTCATACATGATACTGTTAAAGAGATATTCACTATGATCAAATAGAAGTATACTCAACTGACTTCATGTGTTTTCCTACAGGCTAGATGGTGCAAGTGAGAAGTGATGACAGAATTCCAAATATAAATTGCTGTATCCTTTGATTAAGGCCCTACCTGAAGACAACATGTGAACACAAAGCAGAAAGGTCAAATGTATATTTAAGAGTGATGCTGCTTCTGTGTTACTGAAGTTTTATTTTACAGAACTCAGAAATTAGTTGTTGTCACTTTTTAACTATTAGGGCTATAATCTTCAGAAGTGATTCTTGAGGATGTTCAGAGACAACTTACAAGGTAGCAATTTTCAGGAAGAACTGAGCACTCACTCTCTGAAAACAAAAGGTCTCTTCTATGTTTTTCAGGTTGAACTTCCAAAAACTAAGGCATCTAAGGTGATAACAGGTGACAGCCTGTTCCTTTTGAAAAGCATGACCAGGCTTTCCAAATGACAACCAACATGTTTTAATATGCAATCCAACATGTTCTTTACTCACATGCATACACAGAGGATTCTTTCAAGATATTAAGCAGAAAATGGTAATGGGAAGACAAACCAATCCCTATTTAATATCTTAAACAGGATATTTTAAAGAAATTAAAACTAACTAGCTATATTTCATAAATCTCCCATGCCAGTTTAGGATGTCATTTCCTAACAGCAAATTTTTGAATATAATTTTGACAACACATTTAAACCAAGAACACAGCAACCACTCAACATTTTCCTGTAACCTGTAAAAGTCCTGGGAGGTGTTAGCCGGTGCCACAGGTGTTAGTCCATCACAGCGAGAACCAGGGCCAGTTTCTCATTCAAGTCAGGAATACAATGCTCTCAACTCTGTTGCAGTTTTAAAGTCTGTACCCATAAGATGTCATTCAGAGTCATGAAGTCTCGTGGTCTACATACCCCCTTCATGGTCAAGGTATTTAGGCTACATACCCAATGATGCAACCGAATACCTTTGTGAGCTCTGACGAATGATTCAGGGCATGAAACAGTATCAGTTCTCTACCACACTGTACAGAGTTCTGGCATGCTTTAAATCTGCAGGACTCCTCACAGCAAAACCTACTTCTGTGGGAGAACACTGGCCTTAGAATCTGACCCTTCGTGTTTGTAAAACCCTCGGAGTGTCAGACAGAAGTACAAAGCTGCATTATGAATGAGTCAGAATGAGTGTCAAGATCTGAGAAAAACCATGTGACAGTATTGAACTCCAATCATGAACAAGTTAAGTAAAATATTAATCTGTGATTATTTCTGGCAATACTGTGATCTGTCTCTACCAAAGTTACATAAACTCCACTACTCGAGGCTGAGACCTTTTGTCACTTTAATCTAAAAATATCACAACTTGCAGGACAGGCTTCTATTGCTTACATGTTGAGACATTTGCCCCCAAAAGACATTCTTCTTTTCTAAAGGACCCTCTACCTCTGAAGCTGTCTGCCAACTGTGTTTGCCCTTTCAAAAGGCTACATCAGAATAAAAAAAAAATATTAACAAAATCAGTGAATATCGCTTCAATTCCATTTGCATCATCTCCATTCCGTTGTTGCACTGGGCTCCCCTCAACTTTGCCAGAACCAGATGTCTCATTGAGGCAATGCACTCAAACCAACAAAAATGACACTTTCAAAACCACCGCTTTCTTGGTCCATTAGAATGAGAGGGTTTCACTCCTCACTGCCTCACAGCTCTGACCTTTCCAATTCTCTGCCACCAAAAGCTTATAGGATCTGCTGGATCCATCTGCGTCTCCACCTGGCCTGTTTTCCCACGCCAAAAGGAGGGATCAAATATACGTGTCTGAAAACACATCCCTGCTTTTTCTTCATACCACCCGGGGGGGAACCCCTTCACCAGTTTCAGACGAGAGGAAGCCTCCAAGACCACTTCTGCCAAACCCCGAAATTCAGGGAAATTGCAGCAAAATGAACTTCAGCACCTTGGACAGGACACACAGACGGAAAATCGCCGAAATCAGTTCATTGGCCCCGAAAATGTTGAGCCTGTACATGACCCTCTAGGACACATCTGCGGGCCTGTTTATTTTTAGTATTGACAAATCCTCTTTGAATCACCGCGTTTATTCCACCATCCGCCCTGTGTTTTGGGAAGAGCTGCTCGCCAGCCCAGCAGTGGGAGAAATTGGGGCCACCAGCCCCGGATCCAATGCCCGTCTGCAGGATCAGCCACTGCCCCAGTTGTGACTGGGTAAGCTTGGCTCAAGCACTCACAAAGCCCAGCTCATCCTTCCCAGGCAAAACAAGACCTGTTGCTGTAAGTGTGCCTGGCTTGCATGTTTCTCCACTTTCCAGAGGCTCATCTCCACCTCCTCACCCAAATCTCAAAAAAAAAAAAAAAAAAAAAAAAAAAAAAAGTCTGATTTATTCCCACTACAGCCACACTTCGGTTGCATAAGTTTTGCTTTAATTTAGCTTTCATTCTCTCTCACAGTTCTCTCAGTATTCATTGTTCCCCTCAGGGTTGCCTCGATAAAATCATGATCACCTTGCTGGAGTGCAGCACAGCTCTCCCCAGTTTTCTTTTATTTACATAAGCCAAGTCCAGTTTTTAATTTGTGCTGGTAAAAACTCTAAATATTTTAAGCAGAGGTGTTCTGTAAAGAGCTTTGAGGTGTGTGGTGCCATTAAGATACATACTTAAAATATGTCAGTTCTTACAACAAGTAATACCAGTAATATTCTCAAGATACAGAAGAACGATACATTTTCCCTGCCACCGCAGAAATACCTATTCTAGTTCTTTTCTTCCCTTCACAACCCGCCACTAAATTCCCACTCCAGTACATCTGACACCACGTAACATTAAACAAACAATTTGCAGATTATTCTCTCTGCTGTTTGTTCTTTCCCGGCACTTCTGGGTGCGGAAGCGAGATGGAAACCAGACCGATTCTCTGCCAGAATTACCTCTAAACAGCAACATATATATATATATATAAATATATATATGCTCTGCTTTTACAGCCCAACACAAGCTTTGCTATGCCAACTTCACTCTGCTCCAGCCCCCGGTCCCTCTCTGCCGCCCTGCTCGGACGGGACGATCGCGGTTCTCCTCTCGCCTCGAGGGAAAGTTTGGGGAAGGGAAAATCCCGGCACTACCAATTCCTCCTCCGCGACACGCTCGGCACCAGGCTTCTTTTCCGTTTCTTTCTTTCTTTTTTTTTTTTCCCCTTTTATTATTATTTTATTAACAGGCAAACAACAAAACCAAACCAAACCAAAAAAAAAAAAAAAAAAAAAAAAAAAAAAAAGAGAGAGAGAAAAACTTACATTGGTTTATTTAATTTTTCCTGCTAAACCAAGAGTCCCAGAGCCACTTCATTGTATCCACAGAGTTTTTAGTCCCCGAGCGGTCCCGTCCCGCGGGAAGGAAGCGCCCGGCTGCCGGGCGCGGAGCGCGCTGCCCGCCCGCCGCGGAGCGCTCATGGCTCGGAGCCGCCGCGCCGTCTGTGCCGCTGCCGCCGGAGCGGAGCGGAGCCAGCGGAGCCCCGGCCGGGCGGGCGGGCGGCGGGGGGGAGTGGGGAGGGATGGAGGGAGGAGGGCTGGAGGGAGGCGGGAAGGATGGATGGACGGACGGAGGGAGCGGCGGAGGCACCGCCCGCCCCGCCGAGCGCAGCCGGGGCGGCCCCGCAGTGCCCCCTGCAGCCGGTGGGGGGAAGGGACCGGGGAGGAGAGAGGGGAGGGAAAGGGAAGGGGGAGTGATGGGGAGGGAGAAAGGGGGATGTGGGAGGGGGAGGCGTGGAGAATAGAAAGGCAGAAAGGTGCAGAATGGGGAGGCAGGCAGGAGGATAGGGAGGAAGGCAGAGGGGTGTGGAGGAAGGATAGGCAGGGCTGACGGGTGGGGAAGGAGAAACGATGGGCAAAGAAAAGGGGTGGGGTGGAAGGAGGGATGAAAAGGGCTGGGAGGAAGGGAGAGAAGCATGGAAAAGGCAGCGGGAAGTGGGATGAGGGAGGGCTAGAATCATAGGCTTGTTAGATCATCAAGTCCAACAGTTAAGTCAGCACTGCCAGGTCCACCACTACACTGTGTCCCTAAGTGCTACATCTGCGTGGTCTAGGGTGAAAGGAGGGATGAGAGGAGCTGGGAAGAAGGGAGGGATAGGGAAGAGAACGATGGAAAAGGCAGTGGGAAGCGGGATGAGTGAGGGCAGAATCACAGACTTGTTTAGTTTGTAAAATAATACCCCTGAGATCATCGAGTCCAACCATTAAGCCAGCACAGTCATGTCCACCTCTAAACCATGTCCCCAGGTGCTACATCTAAATGCTCCAGGGAGAAAGATGGAATGAAAGTGACTGGAGGGAAAGGTGGGAGGGGGAAGGAGGGAGGATGAAGCTGCCATGGAAGTTGGGAGTTGTCATGGTGGACTTGGAGAGAGGGTGCAAGCAGGGCCAAGGGTGCACGGGGGAGAGGAGAGGCAGTGGGGAACAGGACAAAGCAAGGGGTCCCTGAGCACACAGAGGAAGGGAGAAAGGGTGAACCGTGCCAAAGCTGGGCCCTCTGATCACCCACAGACAACCAAACCCATCTCTTCCTGCAGCTGACTGTCCCAGTGCCTCAGGCCTTAAGGAAGAGATGCCTGGGTCATGCTCACAGGGCAGCAACTCCATTGAGTAGGAACAGCAGCTTTCACTAAAAATGAGCAGCCCAGCAGTGACTGGGAAGATCATAGCTGGATGTCTGTGGGTGTAGAGAGGAGTGGCAAGGACTTGATGGAAATATTGAAGTATTCAGGATGGTAAAAGTGAAAGAAACTTCTGAAAAACTGCAAAAGACCCTTAAGTTACTGAGTAAGGTAAAATAGGATGTACAGGGGAGATTGGCATTGCTTTATTGCCTCAGTGATGTGCTGGAAAGTGGCTGTTGCCTCTCTGGAAAGAGAGTTTGCAGTTGTAACAAACACTCCTGTGAAAGCAGCTCAGGGTTTGGTGATCAAGGACAGCAAGTGCTGGGAAAGGAGCAGATCATGTAAAGAAAAGAACTGGTGAGGCTGCAGTGGCCCTGGGAAGGTGGTTGGAGAGCAGGTCTCCATTCAAAAACAAGTTCATGTTCAAGGAAATTATCAAGTGGGGAATTCAAAATGAACAAAGATTCAGAACTGGAAAAGCAGGAAATGAAGTATATCATAGGGAAGAGCTGGGTTAGGAAGAGGAGAGAAGGAGCTGGGAAGGGGGAATAGAGGTTAGAGACTGGAAAACAAAGACTACAAACAAAAGGAGATGGAGGGGAATGAAGACTAAGAAAGGCAGAGAAGAGTGGAGCTTTCCCTGTGGGAAAAGAGCCTGTAAAAGCCTAGAGCAGCACAAAATGATGTGCAAGGCAGGAGGCAAAGGAAGACACATCCTCAGGGGTTTAACCTCTCATCATAGGGCTGAATGGTGCATGCACCAAAGGAAGTAGGTTCTCATGAGGGCCCAAAGAGGTCAGGGTGAGCACATCTTCAATGCTAGAAAGTCAGATTGTGAGTCTGTGACATCTCAACCTGTTTTTGAACCCCAACCACTGCACTGTCATGTCTCTACAGGACATCTCCAACTTACAAGAGGAACAACACTTTCTCAGCAATGTTTAATGATTTCCAACACCATTTTAAGTTCAATTAAAACAAGAATTCACACCATAGCAAAACTACAGTGTAGGGATAGTTGCTGGGGGTCACACTGCTCATCGCAGCAGCAGAGCTGCAGTGGAAATCCTCCACACTGAGGTGGCCATGGCATGGTCCCACCACAACAGTGCTCTCAGCACCCAGAAATACTCCCAACTCTTGGGCAGCAGAACCATCACTGTGGGGTGCTCAGACCTGCAGAAACTTCTACCATGGTGCTGTGCCCTACATCACCTCAAAAAAATGGTGTTTCTTCCCCTGAACAGCTAAAAAAATATATCATGAGGTAGTTGGGCTTGTGGAGAGAGGGGACATGTGAACCTACTGCTTCTTCCTATGAAGGAGGAGTTAATTTAATGGTTGGATCTTAGAGGTCTTTTCCAACCTTAATGAGTCTATGATTCATAGACCGCGTCATACTGCTCTCTGTGCTGATTACATGTGAAGATGTGTGTTTTGGGGCTGAATTATGTGTTTGAGGGAATTTTTATTTTATTACTTATGTAATATTATATATTATATGCTCACCTGTACTTTCACAGACCAGAGTTTGCCTCTGCAGGTTGATGTTACACAGACATTGCTGAAAATTTACCTTAGGTCAGGAATTTCAGGTGGAAGGGACCATGACAGCTAAAAGTAAATATTAAAATATTGGTTTTCCATTTTCTCTTCCATATGGTTCTTGCTCTACTTGCAATCCATGAAAGGAGGTCCTCTGTCCTCCCTTCTTCCTTCAGAACCACATTAGCAATGATTCCAAGGTTGAGAGCCAGCAGCATCTCAGTGTCACAGATTTAGTAGCACAGCCAGGGAGAGGAGGAGAAAGCCACAGACTTTCACTTAATGTCCCATCCACTAATCCTGAATCATTTCTTGCTTCATTTTTGCAGTCTCTAAGAGATAATTCTTCCGTAAATTTTCGAATCTACTTCTTTTTTACAGAGGGAGAAAACATTGCTAAACCCTGTTGAAACTCCAGGATGACCCATCTGTTTCATTTGTCTTTACAAATACAGAAATTATTCATAATACTAGAAAATCCTAAATCCTGTGATAATGAAATCAGCTCAGTCTGAACTCAGCTTACAGAAAAAAAACCAGAGCAATATTTACAAAGGAAATAAATCATGTTAATAAAAGGTAGGCAGGAGTACAGGAGGGGAAAGATACCTGCCAAATTTCTTCCATACCAGGAGCAGGACTCAGAGGGTTCTTCCATTTCCTACCCCCCAAAAAAGAATCTTTTCCTCCAGTTTTCAAATATGTACACAGTATTTGGGTTTTTCTTTTCAAATTGCCTCCCTTTGAGCATCCCTTCAGAAGGTGCAGAAATGTAACCCAGGAACATACACTGAAGGCAGCACTTCCCAAGTGGGCTCTGGATATGTGCAGCTCCAAATCACACAGTAATTGGGGAACATCCTTGGCACAGAATCAACTCTTAATGCAAACACTAATCATAAGGCAGCCATGTTAATTGGAACCCTATAGACAGGCTGATCAGAGAGAGGAAAATTGATTAAACCTACTCTGCCTTGCCAAAGCCTTTCTGCAAGAAGCATTCAGGTAATGCTGGCTTGCTGAATGTCTGAAAAAGTTCAGGCAAGTCAGCTGATACCTAGTAAATGTGCATGTCATGTGGAAGTAAGTACCAGGAGCAAAATAAATACTATGGGAGGGGAGATCAGTTGGTGTCATCTTTCAATTCACTTCTCTCCAAAATATACCTTTTTTCCCCACAAAGCAATCAGTACATTCTTAAAGGGACTGTAGACAGCAATGCTGGTTACAAAGAGCCATTTATTCCCCAAAGATGTTCATAAA